>NW_026115182.1:300000-487967 GCF_025201925.1 Gopherus flavomarginatus | reverse complement strand
TGGGGAAGGAACAGACACAGACAGCTTGTTTGCTCAGAAGGCGCCCCGTAGCCGCGTGGCAGCCTTTTATTCTTTCTGGTTACATTGTCAGCATGAATCAGCATGAATCACAGCCTTGTTTACTTGTTTCTTACTGCGGAGGATCTCCCTTATCTCCCTGCTCTCACCCGCTGCTTGCAAGCGTGGACGTGCTATTTTTCATTCTACTCAGGCATGTAGTGCTGTACTTGCCTGGTCTTATGATCAGGGGGGGTAACGGGGGGTTGCAGGGATTAACTATCTGGTGGTTTGCCAGCCAGGATCAATCCCTACATCTCCCCCTTTAACTTTTTAGAAGGGAAGGGCAGGTTTTTTTCTTGCCCAAGGGCACCCTTGGGTGCACAATGAAATTAAGGAGGGAATACACTGAACGCTACAGCAGGTGAGTATGAGGAATAAAGGCAAAGTCCTCCATAGGTTATTACCTGATGTAACCACCCCATCCTGGTAGCCAGCTAGATAGCCAGTCCCACAAGGAGGAGAATGGGTCATTGTGAATTCGAATTTGAGCAGTAAGATTTTGATTAAAGCTATTTGATTATTAATAGCATGGGAGTGATCAGAAATATTAAAAAACACTATCATTAATTTTTTCACAACCATAGTCATGTAGCAAAAGAAAATAATCAATGGCAGCTCTATTTTGCAAAATTCCATGACGCAGCTCTGTTTGCTCCTCATTAGCAATGCCACTGCAATAGACGTGGCATTAAGAGCTTTAACCGCTGAGCAAGCTAACCAATTAAGATTTTTACTATTACTAATTATTAAGCCAAGTATGCCAACCAAGGAGGTGGCCAAGGCATTATACATAACATCACACAAAAATTAGCATTTAGGCAAGCAATAAAAGCATTAACAAATTCTCTGGGGTTTTCTCCTTTTCTTGCTGTTCCAGCAGACGCTCAGCTTGCTGTGGGAGGAACTTTGTTTGTACCCACGTCACTGGTGCATTGGGAGTACTGCGGCGCCGTTCTTGAGACAGCGTAACTGTTGTTGTTAATAACTGATTGAAATCAGGAATGGGATTTTTAAGACCCTGGTGCCACGCCTGCTGCGGGCCGCCTGTGGGGTCCTCTTTCCACGGACGGATGTAACGGGCTGGGACCCACACAGGCCCCTTAGGTATGTTAACGGCTGCGTACCCCCGCCCCCAGGTAATCAAGGGACTGGGGCACTCCACGTGTTTCCAGGGAGTTGTCTATACGTTACTTTAGGGGTGGGGAGTTCTTCCTTGCACCTAAAGTGTTTCTGTAAACGGGAGATATAATGGGCACCATCAAAAACAAGATTTAATAATTGATTGTATAAAGAACATGTGCTAACCACACCTCCTTGTCGGGCAGCGTGGGCGGGATTCCACCCTTTTGTTTTTTGTTGGAGGAGAGCTGTTTTGAGGGTACGATTCGTGCGCGCACAGTAGCTTGGCCTGTGAATTATAGGGGGCCAAAGGTGTGCACAACGCCCCAACGGGAGCAGAGGCAGCAATTTGTTGAGAGCAATAAGCTGGCCCATTATCTGTTGTCAGCTTGGCTGGGATGCCCATAACAGGCGGACAAAATGGTTATAACGTCGAACACGTTACCTTTGTGAGGGTGACCCAAAGTTAACCAGAATAGGTATTAACGTAGTATGAAGAAAAGGCTAAACAAAGGGCAGCAAGTTCTGCCCGTTGAGGGCTTGTTTGAGGAGTGGTACACCGCGAGTGCCATTGCGTGGCAGTACGCCAAGAAACAACACCACGTGTTGGGCAGCCATCAGTGAATACTGTAAGCGCATCAATTATGGGGGTTTGCTGGCAAAGATTACGAAATACAGTGGGAATGTAACAAATGGCATGCAGGCGAGGATCTTTCTGAATATGATAGGACAGGGAGCCCACAAAGCCTGCCAGGGCTAGTTTGAAGGGCATCCGGGAGGCAAGGACTGATTCGGTCTTTGGGTAGCGCTTCTTTACCCGTGAGAAAAGAAACTTAACACATTTCATTAGTGCCTGGCAGTGTTTTGCAGATCTCATAGTTGCTTGGGCACATTCAGCCCCACCCCCCTTTCCTTGGTTATTAGCCAAGTCTTAGCTGTGAGCAGTGTCCTTGAATGGAGACAGTGTCTTATCTACAGTCTCCTAGCTACTTTTTTCTTTTCAGTTAACTCATTCTGTTCTTTTTTTTCTTCTCCCTTTTTGGCTTCCTTTAACCTGCAAAGGAAACTTTCACTCTTCACTTATACACCTTTTCCCAACAACGAACACGTAAACATTGCCATATACAGTACATTAGTCTTATTATTTAATATATGCCACACATACTCTTTTACTAAAATAACCTTATTACAGAACTTTGGAGCAACGAGCTAGAACAAGCACACCCACTTGAGGAGTTCATTCAATTCAACCTCTAGTCCAATAGCCTTCCACCATCCCCAGCCCTCTGGCTAGAAATTTGAGGTAGCCAGAAAGATCCCATGTACAATATGGGAGTGGGTTAACTTTTCATGTCTTTGCTTTCAAGACCGTTGGCATGCAAATTATAACAACAATTTCTTTAATTAACAATTTGGCCAATGAAGCTTCTTTTTCTTACTTAAGCAAATGCATTAGACTTTAGTGTATCACATTCTCCTGATTTATCCAAACACCTTGTATTCCAAAGTTGAATAAAACAAGTATCTGCATTTAACCCTTCTATTCAATTTTAAACTAGACTATCCTATAAAAATATTAAACACAACAATTTTGGCCACGAGACAAACACCACAAGACAGGACATAGAACACAAAACATAATTCCTGTTGTGCCAGTAAATGCACGATACGTTGAATGCTGTTCAGCTGGCATCAGTTTTCTCTGATTATCTGAAAGACAAAAAAAACAGAGGTCTACCCACCCCTTCTGGGCAGACAATCATCGCTTGAAATATACAAATACCCTTGTTGACTTCAGGCAAAAACAGAGGAATTACCCCATATTTTCATATATTGTTCATAAGCAGCCCAGGTTTTCCAATTACATAACACTGTATACATTCTTCAGCTAATTTAAACTAAATTGTTCATAGCCAAACCAAAATAATAGCAATCCAATAATTTCTTTGCCCAAATTTATTTACAAACATTCCGCAGACACCAAGAGCCCTTTCTTTAGCAGTTTTTACAAAGTTCAACTGCTGTTTCCTCCAGCAACTACAGAGTTAAATTCTCACTCTCCCTTAAATCACTTGCTCGTCTCCCAACAGACACTTTATTCAACTTAAATCACCATGCCAAGTAAGTCCTGGGTATTTGAAATCCCCACGCTTACACTTACTGACTCCTTCCTTCCACTACACCTTAAGTTTTCCAACCCGCTTTCCAATCTCTCTCTCTGTTGCCTGTCTGCCTGGGCCCGATCCTGCTTTTCTTGCTGAAACCGTCCCCTTCCATGGGCACCAACTTGTTCCACTACCAGTTTAGCTAGGAGGGTGGGCTTCTTAACTAGCCCCCACCCCTCCTGGTCTTTTCCCTTAAACCTTCTTACTCACAAGACTACCCGAGTCCTCCTTCATGAGGCTTGCCACCTGGACAAAAACGCATAGTCCATTGGCGTTTAACTATTTAATTTCCTCTTGACATTCCTTTTTGAACACCAGGTAAAGGCCATTTACTTAACATATAATCCAAACCGCTTTAGAGGGTTTACCAGAGACCCATCAATCTGTCTGCTGACACTCAAACAGAAAAAAGAAATTACACAGAGCGCAGAGGGAATTACAGTCTAAGTCAGACTTTCCCACTTCTATACACTGACCGCTACAGGGGACGGGACAGAAGGATCTCAATTCAACCTCAGAGCTTCCTCGCACTCATGGCTTCCACTCCAAGGAATTACGAACGAGAGGTTCAGTTCCGCCCACACTCCTAACACCCAAATGTATACAGAGCAGAAAAACAACAGTAACCGGTTAAACAGAACAGAACCAAAACCAAATAGCGTTTTCTTATCCTATTAAGGCATACTTTTACTCATGCAATTCTCAACATATAGCACCAACAGTACCAAGCAAAGCAAACACAAAATAACAAGGGTAAAACAAATAGATGGTGTAAATTCTGCAGTGCTCCCCCTTTCTTAATTGCTCACCAAACTGTGACAAATTTCTGTTACCAATCTATCCCTCGTGTCAGGTGATCAGGCTGACACTACAGGATCGCTGGGGGAAGATAAAGAAAACACACCATATGACTGAATTTTAAAGCTTCATTAATAAAATAATAAAACAACAATGGAGAGTGTTGGGAACGCTCCCACATCACTCAGGAAAATATTAATGCCCCAAGCCCGAAGCTCCTTTCATACTTACACAGGTACGTCCAGACTGGCCACTTCCGTGTATAATGTTCAGAGGAGGGGGAGAGGTGGAAGGGAGATTATCCTGTATACAGCTTGTCCAGAATTTCCAACATGCCTCTGCTCTTGGGAGGGCTGTTCTTTTACACCCTGGAATCTCCTGCGGCGTCTCTTTCAGAGATTCCAGTCCAGGTCGGCTGCCTGTGGCTTCTTTGGTGTCACCAAGCCACACCGACTCCAGGGTCACAAAGGCACACTGTTGGATCTTACTGGACAGTTAAGCTTTGCAAACGTAATGTCAGTTCTGTAACTTGTATTTCCTTTTGCTCCGCCTCTGTCTATATTTTTTCTTTCACAGCCAGCTGGGGCCGAAAGCAGCCTGTACTGCGCTCGGAGCCGGAGGGGGCAAAAGGGGGAGGGCGACGACAGCAAGGACTCAGAGGGGGCTAGACTAGGGGGTGTCGCCCTGAGTGCAGGACTTGGGGTGTCAACCTCCGTGACATATGAGGGAGGTGGGGTAGGGGTGGGAGAGGCAAGCGGGGGCGCCTCCTTTCGCAAACGCCCGATTGCCTCTGCACAATGTTGCCACAGCAAGATGTGTAGGATGGGCGCTCGAGGCTCCCTTAGGAGCCGTTCGCCCACATTTTGCCAGTCAGAAACCTCGAGAGTTCCTTTCTCGGGGTACCAAGGGCATTTAACCTCTATCACATGGAGCAATTCCTCCACATGTCGCTGTGATGCTGTCGTGCGACCGGTTACCTTGAGTACTTGAACCAGCTCTGTCGTATGAGCCTTCTGTTGCACGGACAAATCCCCCCCCATACTCACGAGGGAGTGCGAAGACGCACTGCGGTGCACCACGGCTCGGCCGGCCGGTGGGTACGGAGGGCTGGAATCACGTCGGGGTCACCAGATGCGGGAAGGAACCAGACACAGACAGCTTGTTTGCTCAAGAAGGCGCCCCGTTAGCCGGCGTGGCAGCCCTTTTATTCTTTCTGGTTACATTGTCAGCATGAATCAGCATGAATCACAGCCTTGTTTACTTGTTTCTTACTGGCGGAGGATCTCCCTTATCTCCCTGCTTCTCACCCGCTGCTTGCAAGCGTGACGTGCTATGTTTTTCATTCTACTCAGGCATGTAGTGCTGTACTTGCCTGGTCTTATGATCAGGGGGGGTAACGGGGGGTTGCAGGGATTAACTATCTGGTGGTTTGCCAGCCAGGATCAATCCCTACAAGGGGTTGGGCCCCTGGAGGTTGTGTTGTGGCCCCCAGGGGTTGGCCCCTGGAGCTGGGGTTGGGGCCCCTACAGGTTAGGCCCCTGGAGCTATGGCTCGGGCGCTCAGGGGTTGGGCCCCTGGAGCTGGTGTTGGGCACCCCAGGCGTTGGGACCCTGGAGCTGGGGTTGGAGCCCCAAGGGGTTAGGCCCCTGGAGCTATGGTTCGGGCGCACAGGTTTTGGGCCCTTGGAGCTTTGTTGGGGGCCCCCAGAGGTTACACCCCTGTAGCTATGGTTCGAGCGCTCAGGGGTTGGACCCCTGGAGCTGTTGTTGGGGCACCCAGGGTTTGGGCCCCTGGAGCTCGGGTTGGGGCCCCCGGGGGTTAGGCCCCTGGAGCTATGGTTCGGGCACTCAGGGGTTGGGGCCCTGGAGCTGGAGTTGGGGCCCCCAGGGGTTGGGCTCCTGCAGCTGGTGTTGGGGCCCCAGGGGTTAGGCCCCTGGAGCTATGGTTCGGGCGCTCAGGGGTTGGGTCCCTGGAGCTGATGTTGGGGCTCCCAGGCGTTGGGCCCCTGGAGCTATGGTTCGGGCGCTCAGGGGTTGGGTCCCTAGAGCTGGTGTTGTGGCCCCCAGGGGTTGGGCCCCTGGAGCTGGTGTTGGGGCCCCCAGGGGTTGGGCCCCTGCAGCTGGTGTTGAGGCCCCAGGGGTTGGGCCCCTGGAGCTATGGTTCGGGCGCTCAGGGGTTGGGTCCCTGGAGCTGGTGTTGGGGCCCGCAGGGGTTGTGCCCCTGCAGCTGGTGTTGGGGCCCCCAGGGGTTGGGCCCCTGGAGCTATGGTTCGGGCGCTCAGGGTTTGGGCCCCTGGAGGTGGTGTTGGGGCTCCCAGGCGTTGAGCCCCTGGAGCTGGGTTTGGGGCCACCGGGGATAAGGCCCCTGGAGCTATGCTTTCTGTGCTCAGGGATTGGGCCCCTGGAGCTGGTGTTGGGACCCCCAGGGGTTCGGCCCCTGGAGCAGGTGTTGGGGCCCCAGGGGTTAGGCCCCTGGATCTATGGTTCGGGCGCTCAGGGGTTGGGCCCCTGGAGCTGGTGGTGGGACCCCCGGGGGTTGGGCCCCTGCAGCTGGGGTTGGGGCCCCGGGGGTTAAGCCCCTGGAGCTATGGTTCGGGGCGCTTAGATGTTGGGCCCCTGGAGCTGGTGTTGGGGCCCCAGGGGTTAGGCTCCTGTAGCTATGGTTCGAGCGCTCAGGGGTTGGGCCTCTGAAGCTGGATTGGGCCCCCAGGGGTTAGGCCCCGGGAGCTATGGTTCGGGAACTCAGGGGTTGGGCCCTTGGAGCTGAGGTGGGGGCCCCCAGGTGTTAGGCCCCTGGAGCTATGGTTCGGGCTCTCAAGGTTTCTGCCCCTGGAGCTGGTGTTGCGGCCCCCAGGGGTTAGGCCCCTGAAGGTATTGTTCGGGCGTTCAGGGGTTGCGCCTTTGGAGCTGGTGTTGGAGCCCACAGGGGTTAGGCCCCTGGAGCTATGGTTTGGGCGCTCAGGAGCTGTGCCCCTGGAGCTGGTGTTCGGGCCCCCAGGGGGTGAGACCCTGGAGCTGGGGTTGGGGCGCCCAGGGGTTAGGCCCCTGGAGCAATGGTTCGGGCGCTCAGGGGTTGGGCTCCTGGAGCTATGGGTCGGGCGCTCAGGGGTTGGGCCCCTGGAGCTGGTGTTGGGGCCCCCAGGGGTTAGGCCCCTGGAGGTATTGTTCGGGCGCTCAGGGGTTGGGCCCCTGGAGCTGGTGTTGTGGCCCCTAGGGGTTGGCCCCCTGGAGCTGGGGTTGGGGCCCCTACAGGTTAGGCCCCTGGAGCTCTGGTTCGGGCGCTCAGGGGTTGGACCCCTGGAGCTGTTGTTGGGGCACCCAGGGGTTGGGCCCCTGGAGCTCGGGTTGGGGCCTCCGGGGGTTAGGCCCCTGGAGCTATGGTTCGGGCGCTCTGGGGTTGGTCCCCTGGAGCTGGTGTTGAGGCCCCCAGGGGTTGGGCCCCTGGAGCTGGGGTTGGGGCCCCCGGGGGTTAGGCCCCTGGAGCTATGGTTTGGGCGCTCAGGGGTTGGGTCCCTAGAGCTGGTGTTGTGGCCCCCAGGGGTTGGGCCCCTGGAGCTGGCGTTGGGGCCCCCAGGGGTTGGGCCCCTGCAGCTGGTGTTGAGGCCCTCAGGGGTTGGGCCCCTGGAGCTATGGTTCGGGCGCTCAGGGTTTGGGTCCCTGGAGCTGGTGTTGGGGCCCGCAGGGGTTGGGCCCCTGCAGCTGGTGTTGGGGCCCCCAGGGGTTGGGCCCCTGGAGCTATGGTTCGGGCGCTCAGGGTTTGGGCCCCTGGAGGTGGTGTTGGGGCTCCCAGGCGTTGAGCCCCTGGAGCTGGGTTTGGGGCCACCGGGGATTAGGCCCCTGGAGCTATGCTTCCGGTGCTCAGGGATTGGGCCCCTGGAGCTGGTGTTGGGACCCCCAGGGGTTGGGCCCCTGGAGCTGGTGTTGGGGCCCCAGGGGTTAGGCCCCTGGATCTATGGTTCGGGCGCTCAGGGGTTGGGCCCCTGGAGCTGGTGGTGGGACCCCCGGGGTTTGGGCCCCTGGAGCTGGGGTTGGGGCCCCGGGGGTTAGGCCCCTGGAGCTATGGTTAGGGCGCTTAGAGGTTGGGCCCCTGGAGCTGGTGTTGGGGCCCCAGGGGTTAGCCTCCTGTAGCTATGGTTCGAGCGCTCAGGGGTTGGGCCTCTGAAGCTGGATTGGGCCCCCAGGGGTTAGGCCCCTGGAGATATTGTTCGGGCGCTCAGGGGTTGTGCCCTTTGAGCTGGGGTCGAGGGCCCCAGGGTTTCGGCCCCTGGAGGTGGGGTTGGGGCCCCCGGGGGTTGGGTCCCTGGAGCTGGGGTGGGGGCCCCCACGGGTAAGGCCCCTGGAGCTATGGTTAGGGCGCTCAGTGTGGGGCAACTGGAGCTGGTGCTGGTGCCCATAGGGGTTAGGCCCCTGGATGTATGGTTCGGGCGCTCAGGAGTTGGGCCCCTAGAGCTGGTGTTGGGGCCCCCAGGGGTTGGGTCCCTGGAGCTGGTGTTGGGGACCCAGGGGTTAGGCCCCTGGAGCCAATGTTCGGGCGCTCAGGGGTTGGGCCCCTGGAGCTGGTGTTGGGGTCCCCTGGGGTTGGGCCCCTGGAGCTATGGTTCGGGAGCTCTGGGGTTGGGCTCCTGGAGCTGGTGTTGGGGCCCCCAGGGGTTGGACTCCTGGAGCTGGTGTTGGGGCCCCCAGGGGTTGGGCCCCTGGAGCTGGGGTTGGGGTCCCCGGGGGTTAGGCCCCTGGAGATGTGGTTCGACCGCTCAGGATTTGGGCCCCTGAAGTTGGTGTTGGGGCCCCCAGGGGTTGGACCCCTGGAGCTGGGGTTGGTCCCCCCGGGGGTTAGGAGCCTGGAGCTACGGTTCGGGCGCTCAGGGGTTGTACCCCTGGAGCTGTTGTTGGGGCCCCCAGGGTTGGGCCCCTGGAACTGGGGTTGGGGCCCATAGGGGTTAGGCCCCAGTAGCTATGGTTCGAGCGCTCAGGGGTTGGACCCCTGGAGCTGGTGTTGGGGCCCCCAGGGGTTCGGCCCCTGGAGCAGGTGTTGGGGCCCCAGGGGTTAGGCCCCTGGATCTATGGTTCGGGCGCTCAGGGGTTGGGCCCCTGGAGCTGGTGGTGGGACCCCCGGGGGTTGGGCCCCTGCAGCTGGGGTTGGGGCCCCGGGGGTTAAGCCCCTGGAGCTATGGTTCGGGCGCTTAGATGTTGGGCCCCTGGAGCTGGTGTTGGGGCCCCAGGGGTTAGGCTCCTGTAGCTATGGTTCGAGCGCTCAGGGGTTGGGCCTCTGAAGCTGGATTGGGCCCCCAGGGGTTAGGCCCCGGGAGCTATGGTTCGGGAACTCAGGGGTTGGGCCCTTGGAGCTGAGGTGGGGGCCCCCAGGTGTTAGGCCCCTGGAGCTATGGTTCGGGCTCTCAAGGTTTCTGCCCCTGGAGCTGGTGTTGCGGCCCCCAGGGGTTAGGCCCCTGAAGGTATTGTTCGGGCGTTCAGGGGTTGCGCCTTTGGAGCTGGTGTTGGAGCCCACAGGGGTTAGGCCCCTGGAGCTATGGTTCGGGCGCTCAGGAGCTGTGCCCCTGGAGCTGGTGTTGGGGCCCCCAGGGGGTGAGACCCTGGAGCTGGTGTTGGGGCCCCCAGGGGTTAGGCCCCTGGAGGTATTGTTCGGGCGCTCAGGGGTTGGGCCCCTGGAGCTGGTGTTGTGGCCCCTAGGGGTTGGCCCCCTGGAGCTGGGGTTGGGGCCCCTACAGGTTAGGCCCCTGGAGCTCTGGTTCGGGCGCTCAGGGGTTGGACCCCTGGAGCTGTTGTTGGGGCACCCAGGGGTTGGGCCCCTGGAGCTCGGGTTGGGGCCTCCGGGGGTTAGGCCCCTGGAGCTATGGTTCGGGCGCTCTGGGGTTGGTCCCCTGGAGCTGGTGTTGAGGCCCCCAGGGGTTGGGCCCCTGGAGCTGGGGTTGGGGCCCCCAGGGGTTAGGCCCCTGGAGCTATGGTTTGGGCGCTCAGGGGTTGGGTCCCTAGAGCTGGTGTTGTGGCCCCCAGGGGTTGGGCCCCTGGAGCTGGCGTTGGGGCCCCCAGGGGTTGGGCCCCTGCAGCTGGTGTTGAGGCCCTCAGGGGTTGGGCCCCTGGAGCTATGGTTCGGGCGCTCACGGGTTGGACCCCTGGAGCTGGTGTTGGGGCCCCCAGGGGTTGGTCCCCTAGATCTGTGATTGGGGCCCCCAGGGGTTAGGCCCCTGGAGCTATGGTTCAGGCGCTCAGGGGTTGGGCCCCTGGAGCTGGTGTTGGGGCCCCCAGGGGTGGGGTCCCTGGAGCTGGTGTTGGGGCGCAAGGGGTTAGGCCCCTTGAGCTATGGTTCGGACGCTCAGGTTTTGGGCCCTTGTAGCTGGGGTGGGAGCCCCCAGGGGTTAGGCCCCTGTAGCTGTGGTTCGAGCGCTCAGGGGTTAAGCCCTTTGAGCTGGTGTTGGGGCACCCAGGGGTTAGACCCCTGGAGGTATTGTTCGGGCTCTCAGCGGTTGGGCCCCTGGAGCTGGTGCTGGGGCCACCAGGGGTTAGGCCGCTGGAGCTATGGTTCGGGCGCTCAGGGTTTGGACCCCTGGAACTGGTGTTGGGGCCCCCAGAGGTTGGGCCCCTGGAGCTGGTGTTGGGGCCCCCAGGGGTTGGGCCCTTGGAGCTGGGGTGGGTGCCCCCAGGGGTTAGGCCCCTGGAGCTATGGTTCGCGCGCTCAGGGGTTGGGCCCTTCGAGCTGGTGTTGGGGCCCCAGGGGTTAGGCCCCTGGAGCTATGGTTTGGGCGCTCAGCAGTTGGTCCCCTGGAGCTTTTGTTGGGGCCTCCAGGGGTTGGGCCCCTGGAGCTGGTGTTGGGGCACCAGGGGTTAGGCCGCTGTAGCTATGGTTCGGGCGCTCAGGGGTTGGGCCCCTGGAGCTGGTGTTGGGGCCCCCAGGGTTTGGGCTCCTGGAGCTGGTGTTGGGGTCAAAGAGGTTGGGCCCCTGCAGCTATGGTTCGTTCGCTCAGGGGTTGGGCCCCTGGAGCTATGTTTCGGGCGCTCAGGGGTTGGGCCCCTGGAGCTGGCGTTGGGGCCCCCAGGGGTGAGGCCCCTGGAGCTATGGTTCGGGCGCTCAATTTTTGGGCCCTTGGAGCTGGAGTGGGGGCCCCCAGGGGTTAGGCCCCTATAGGTATTGTTCGAGAGCTCAGGGGTTGGGACCCTGGAGCTGGTGTTGGGGCCCCAAGGGGTTAGGCCCCTGGAGGTATTGTTCGGGCGCTCAGGGGTTGGACCCCTGGAGCTGGTGTTGGGGCCCCCAGGGGTTAGGCCCCTGGAGCTATGGTACGGGCGCTCAGGGGTTGGACCCCTGGAGCTGGTGTTGGGGCCCCCAGGGTTTGGGCCCCTGGAGCTGGTGTTGGGGCCCCAGGGGTTAGGCCCCTGGAGCTATGGTTCGCGCGCTCAGGGGTAGGGCCCGTGGAGCTATGGTTCGGGCTCTCAGGGGTTGGGAGCCTAGAGCTGGTGTTGCGACCCCGAGGGTTTGGGCCCCTGGAGCTGGTGTTAGGGCCCCAGGGGTTAAGCCGCTGGAGCAATGGTTCGGGAGCTCAGGGGTTGGGCCCCTGGAGCTGGTGTTGGGGTCCCCAAGGGTTGGGCCCCTGGAGCTGGGGTTGGGGCCCCCAGGGCTTAGGCCTCTGTAGCTATGGTTAGGGCGCTCAGGTTTTGTGCCCTTGGACCTGGGGTGGGGGCCCCCAGGGGTTAGGCCTCTGAAGCTATGGTTCGAGCGCACAGGGGTTGAGCACCTGGAGCTGGTGTTGGGGCCCCCAGGGGTTAGGCCCCTGGAGGTATTGTTCGGGCGCTCAGGGGTTGGGCCCCTGGAGCTGGTGTTGTGGCCCCCAGGGGTTGGCCCCCTGGAGCTGGGGTTGGGGCCCCTACAGGTTAGGCCCCTGGAGCTATGGTTCGGGCGCTCAGGGGTTGGGCCCCTGGAGCTGGTGTTGGGGCCCCCAGGCGTTGGGCCCCTGGAGCTGGGGTTGGAGCCCCAAGGGGTTAGGCTACTGGAGCTATGGTTCGGGCGCACAGGTTTTGGGCCCTTGGAGCTTTGTTGGGGGCCCCCAGGGGTTAGACCCCTGTAGCTATGGTTCGAGCGCTCAGGGGTTGGACCCCTGGAGCTGTTGTTGGGGCACCCAGGGGTTGGGCCCCTGGAGCTCGGGTTGGGGCCTCCGGGGGTTAGGCCCCTGGAGCTATGGTTCGGGCGCTCTGGGGTTGGGTCCCTGGAGCTGGTGTTGGGGCCCCCAGGGGTTGGGCCCCTGGAGCTGGTGTTGGGGCCCAAGGGGATAGGCCCCTGGAGCTATGGTTCGGGCGCTCAGGGGTTGGGCCCCTGGAGCTGGTGTTGGGGCCCCCAGGGGTTGGGCTCCTGCAGCTGGTGTTGGGGCCCCCAGGGGTTGGGCCCCTGGAGCTATGGTTCGGGCGCTCAGGGGTTGGGCCCCTGGAGCTGGTGTTGGGGCTCCCAGGCGTTGGGCCCCTGGAGCTATGGTTCGGACGCTCAGGGGTTGGGTCCCTAGAGCTGGTGTTGTGGCCCCCAGGGGTTGGGCCCCTGGAGCTGGCGTTGGGGCCCCCAGGGGTTGGGCTCCTGCAGCTGGTGTTGAGGCCCCCAGGGGTTGGGCCCCTGGAGCTATGGTTCGGGCGCTCAGGGGTTGGGTCCCTGGAGCTGGTGTTGGGGCCCGCAGGGGTTGGGCCCCTGCAGCTGGTGTTGGGGCCCCCAGGGGTTGGGCCCCTGGAGTTATGGTTCGGGCGCTCAGGGGTTGGGCCCCTGGAGGTGGTGTTGGGGCTCCCAGGCGTTGAGCCCCTGGAGCTGGGTTTGGGGCCACCGGGGATTAGGCCCCTGGAGCTATGCTTCCGGTGCTCAGGGATTGGGCCCCTGGAGCAGGTGTTGGGACCCCCAGGGGTTGGGCCCCTGGAGCTGGTGTTGGGGCCCCAGGGGTTAGGCCCCTGGATCTATGGTTCAGGCGCTCAGGGGTTGGGCCCCTAGAGCTGGTGGTGGGACCCCCGGGGGTTGGGCCCCTGGAGCTGGGGTTGGGGCCGCGGGGGTTAGGCCCTGGAGCTATGGTTCGGGCGCTTAGAGGTTGGGCCCCTGTAGCTGGTGTTGGGGCCCCAGGGGTTGGGCTCCTGTATCTATGGTTCGAGCGCTCAGGGGTTGGCCCTCTGAAGCTGGATTGGGCCCCAGGGGTTAGGCCCCTGGAGATATTGTTCGGGCGCTCAGGGGTTGTGCCCTTTGAGCTGGGGTCGAGGGCCCCAGGGTTTCGGCCCCTGGAGCTGGGGTTTGGGCCCCCGGGGATTGGGCCCCTGTAGCTGGGGTGGGGGCCCCCACGGGTTAGGCCCCTGGAGCTATGGTTCGGGCGCTCAGTGTGGGGCCCCTGGAGCTGGTGCTGGGGCCCATAGGGGTTAGGCCCCTGGATGTATGGTTCGGGCGCTCAGGAGTTGGGCCCCTAGAGCTGGTGTTGGGGCCCCCAGGGGTTTTGTCCCTGGAGCTGGTGTTGGGGACCCAGGGGTTAGGCCCCTGGAGCCAATGTTCGGGCGCTCAGGGGTTGGGCCCCTGGAACTGGTGTTGGGGTCCCCTGGGGTTGGGCCCCTGGAGCTATGGTTCGGGAGCTCTGGGGTTGGGCTCCTGGAGCTGGTGTTGGGGCCCCCAGGGGTTGGACTCCTGGAGCTGGTGTTGGGGCCCCCACGGGTTGGGCCACTGGAGCTGGGGTTTGGGTTCTCGGGGGTTAGGTCCCTGGAGATGTGGTTCGACCACTCAGGATTTGGGCCCCTGAAGCTGGTGTTGGGGCCCCCAGGGGTTGGACCCCTGGAGCTGGGGTTGGTCCCCCCGGGGGTTAGGCCCCTGGAGCTACGGTTCGAGCGCTCAGGGGTTGTGCCCCTGGAGCTGTTGTTGGGGCCCCGAGGGTTGGGCCCCTAGAGCTGGGGTTGGGGCCCCTGGGGGTTAGGCCCCAGTAGCTATAGTTCGAGCGCTCAGGGGTTGGACCCCTGGAGCTGTTGTTGGGGCACACAGGGGTTGGGCCCCTGGAGCTCGGGTTGGGGCCTCCGGGGGTTAGGCCCCTGGAGCTATGGTTCGGGCGCTCTGGGGTTGGGCCCCTGGAGCTGGTGTTGGGGCCCCCAGGGACTGGGCCCCTGGAGCTATGTTTCGGGCGCTCTGGGGTTGGGCCCCTGAGGTGGTGTTGGGGCCCCCAGCGGTTGAGCCCCTGAAGCAGGGGTTGGGGCCCCTAGGGGTTAGGCCTCTTGAGCTATGGTTCGGGCGCTCAGGAGTTGGGCCCCTGGAGCTGGTGTTGGGACCCCCAGGGGTTAGGCCCCTGGAGCCATGGTTCGGGCGCTCAGGGGTTGGACACCTGGAGCTGGTATTGGGGCCCGGAGGGGTTGGGCCCCTGGAGCTGGGGTTGGGGCCCACAGGGGTTAGGCCCCTGTAGCTATTGTTCGAGCGCTCAGGGGTTGGGCCCCTGGAGCTGGTGTTGGGGCCCCCAGGGGTTGGGCCCCTGGAGCTGGGGTTGGGGCCCCCGGGGGTTAAGTCTCTGGAGCTATGGTTTGGGTGCTCAGGGGTTGGGACCCTGGAGCTGGTGTTGGGGCCCCCAGGGGTTAGGCCCCTGGAGCTATGGTTCGGGCGCTCAGGGGTTGGACCCCTGGAGCTGGTATTGGGGCCCCCAGGGGTTGGGCCCCTGGAGCTGGGTTTGGTGCCCCCAGGGGTTAGGTCCCTCTAGCTATTGTTCGAGCGCTCAGGGGTTGGGCCCCTGTAGCTGGTGTTGGGGCCCCCAGGGGATAGGTCCCTGCAGGTATTGTTCGGGCGCTCAGGGGTTGGGTCCCTGGAGCTGTTGTTGGTGCCCCCAGGGGTTAGGCCCCTAGAGCTATGGTTCGGGCGCTCAGGGGTTAGACCCCTGGAGCTGGTATTGGGGCCCGGAGGGGTTGGGCCCCTGGAGCTGGGGTTGGGGCCCACAGGGGTTAGGCCCCTGTAGCTATTGTTCGAGCGCTCAGGGGTTGGGCCCCTGGAGCTGGTGTTGGGGCCCCCAGGGGCTGGGCCCCTCGAGCTGGAGTTGGGGCCCCAGGGGTTAGGCCTCTGGAGCTATGGTTCGGGCGCTCAGGGGTTTGGCCCCTGGAGCTGGGGTCGAGGGCCCCACGGGTTGGGCCCCTGGAGCTGGGGTTGGGGCCCCCGGGGGTTAGGCCACTGGAGCTATGATTCGGGCTCTCAGGGGTTGGGCCCCTGGAGCTGGTGTTGTGGCCCCCAGGGGTTAGGCCCCTGGAGCTATGGGTCGGGCGCTCAGGGGTTGGGCCCGTGGAGCTGGTGTTGGGGCACCCAGGAGCTGGGCCCCTGGAGCTGGTTTTGGGTCTCCAGGCGTTAGGCCCCTGGAGCTCCAGGGGCCTAACCCCTGGGGGCCCCAACACAAGCTCCAGGGGCCCAACCCCTGGGGGCCCCAACACCAGCTCCAGGGGCCCAACCCCAGGGGTCGTCGACCCCAGCTCCACGGGCCCAACCCCTGAGCGCCCGAACCATTGCTCCAGGGGACCAACCCCTGAGCGCCCGAATCCTAGCTCCAGGGACCTAACCCTTGGGGCTCCAACACCAGCTCCAGGGCCCCAACCCCTGGGGGACCCAACAACAGCTCCAGGGGCCAAACCCCTGAGCGCCCGAACCATAGCTCCAGGGGCCTAACCCCCGGGGGCCCAAACCCAAGCTCCAGGGGCCCAACCCCTGGGGCCCTCGACCCCAGCTCCAGGGGCCCAACTACTGAGCGCCCGAACCAGAGCTCCGAGGCCTAACCCCTGGGGCCCCAACTCCAGCTCCAGGGGCCCAACCCCTGATTGCCCGAACCAGAGCCCCAGCGGCCTAACCCCCGGGGCCCCAACCCCAGCTGCAAAGGCCCAACATTGGGGGCTCCAACAGCAACTCCAGGGGCCGAACCCCTGAGCGCCCGAACCATAGCTCCAGGGGACTAACCCCTGGGGCCCCAACACCAGCTAGACGGGCCCAACCCCTGGGGGCCCCAACACAAGCTCCAGGGGCCCAACCCCTGAGTGCCCGAACCATAGCTCCAGGGGCCTAACCCCTAGGGGCCCCAAAACCAGCTCCAGGGGCCCAACCCCTGAGGGCTCCAACACCAGCTCCAGGGGCCCAACCCCTGAGCGCCCGAACCATAGCTCCAGGGGCCTAACCCCCGGGAGCCCCAACCCAAGCTCCAGGGGCCCAACCCCTGGGGCCCTCGACCCCAGCACCAGGGGGCCAACCCCTGAGCGCCCGAACCATAGCTCCAAGGGCCTAACCCCTGGGGCCTCAACACCAGCTCCAGGGGCCCAGCCCCTGGGGGCCCCAACACCACCTCCAGGGGCTCAACCCTTGAGCGCCCGAACCATAGCTCCAGGGGACTAACACCTGGGGGACCCCACCCCAGCCCCAGGGTCCCAAACCTTGAGGGCCCCAACACCAGTTCCAGGGGCCCAACCCCTGAGTGCCCGAATCATAGCTCCAGGGGCCTAAACCCTGGGGCCCAAGCACCAGCTCCAGGGGCCCAACCTCTGAGCGCCAGAACCATAGCTACAGGGAACTAACCCCTAGGGGACCCCAACCCCAGCCCCAGGGGCCCAAACCGTGGGGGCCCCAACACCAGTTCCAGGGGCCCAACCCCTGAGTGCCCGAACCATAGCTCCAGGGGCCTAACCCCTGGGGCCCCAACACCAGCTCCAGGGGCCCAACCCCTGGGGGCCCCAACAACAGCTTCACGGGCCCAACCCCTGAGCGCCCGAACTATAGCTCCAGGGGCCAAACCCCTGGGGGCCCCAACCCCAGCTCCAGGGGCCCAACCCCTGGAGGCCCGAACACCAGCTCCAGGGGAACAACCCCTGAGCGTCCGAACCATAGCTCCAGGGGCCTAACCCCCGGGGGCCCGATCCCTAGCTCCAGGAGCCCAACCCCTGGGGGCCCCAACACCAGCTCCAGGGGCCCAACCCCTGAGCGCCAGAACCATAGCTCCAGAGGCCTAACCCCCGGGGAACCCAACCCCAGCTCCAGGGGCCCAACCCAATGGGGACCCCAACACCAGCTCCAGGGGCCCAACCCCAGAGCGCCCGAACCATAGCTCTAGGGGCCCAACCCCTGGGGGCCCCAACACCAGCTCCAGGGGCCCAACCCCTGAGCGCCCGAACCATAGCTCCAGGGGCCTAAACCCCGGGGGCCCGATCCCTAGCTCCAGGAGCCCAACCCCTGGGGGCCCCAACACCAGCTCCAGGGGCCCAACTCCTGAGGGCCCGTACCATAACTCCAGGGGCCTAACCCTTGTGGGCCCCAACACCAGCTCCAAGGGCCCCTCCCCTGAGCGCCAGAACCATAGCTCCAGGGGCCTAACCCCTGGGGCCTCAACACCAGCTCCAGGGGCCGATCCCCTGGGGGCCCCAAAACCAGCTCCAGGGGCCCAACCCCTGGGGGCCCCAACAGCAGCTCCAGGGGTCCAACCCCTGAGCGACCGAACAATAGCTCCAGGGGCCTAACCCCTGGGGCCCCAACATCAGTTCCAGGGGCCCAACCCCTGAGGCCCCAACACCAGCTCCAGTGGACCAAACCCTGAGTTCCCGAACCATAGCTCCAGGGGCCTAACCCCCAGGGGCCCCAACACCAGATCCAGGCGCCCAACCCCTGAGCACCCGAACCATAGCTCCAAGGGCCTAACCCCTGGGGCCTCAACACCAGCTCCAGGGGCCCAGCCCCTGGGGGCCCCAACACCACCTCCAGGGGCTCAACCCTTGAGCGCCCGAACCATAGCTCCAGGGGACTAACACCTGGGGGCCCCCACCCCAGCTCCAGGGGCCCAAACCGTGGGGGCCCCAACACCAGTTCCAGGGGCCCAACCCCAGAGTGCCCGAATCATAGCTCCAGGGGCCTAACCCCTGGGGCCCAAACACCAGCTCCAGGGGCCCAACCTCTGAGCGCCAGAACCATAGCTACAGGGACCTAACCCATAGGGGACCCCAACCCCAGCCCCAGGGGCCCAACCCCTGGGGGCCCCAACACCAGCTAAACGGGCCCAACCCCTGAGCTCCCGAATTATAGCTCCAGGGGCCAAACCCCTGGGGGCCAGAACCCCAGCTCCAGGGGCCCAACCCCTGGAGGCCCGAACACCAGCTCCAGGGGAACAACCCCTGGGGGCCCTAACACCAGCTCCAGGGGCCCAACCCCTGAGCGCCCGAACCATAGCTCCAGGGGCCAAACCCCGAGGTGCCCCAACCCCAGCTCCAGGCGCCGAACCCCTGGGGGCCCCAACACCAGCTCCAGGGGCCCAACTCCTGAGCGCCCGAACCATAGCTCCAGGGGCCTAACCCCCGGGGGCCCCAACCCCAGCTCCAGGGGCCCAACCCCTGGGGACCTCGACCCCAGCTCCAGGGGCCCAACCACTGAGTTCCCGAACCATGGCTCCATGGGCCCAACCCCTGAGCGCCCGAACCCTAGATCCAGGGACCTATCTCTTGGGGCTCCAACACAAGCTCCAGGGGCCCAAACCCTGGGGGCAACAACACAAGCTCCAGGGGCCCAACTCCTGAGCGCCCGAATCATAGCTCCAGGGGCCTAACCCATGGGGGCCCCCACCCCAGCTCCAAGGACCCAAACCCTGAGCGCCCGAACCATAGCTCCAGGGGTCTAACCCCCGGGGGCCCCAACCCCAGCTCCAGGGGCCCAACCCCTGGGGCCCTCGACGCCAGCTCCAGGGGCCCAACCCTTGAGCGCCCGAACCATAGCTCTAGGGGCCCAACCCCTGACGGCCCCAACACCAGCTCCAGGGGCCCAACCCCTGAGCGCCCGAACCATAGCTCCAGGGGCCTAACCCCTTGGGCCCCAACACCAGCTATAGGGGCCCAACCCCTGAGCGCCCGAACCATAGCTCCAGGGTCCTAACACCTGGGGGCCGCCACCCCAGCTCCAAGGGCCCAACCCCTGAGCGCCCGAACCATAGCTCCAGGGGCCTAACCCCTGGGGGCCCAAACCACAGCTTCAGGGACATAACCCCCGGGGGCATCATCCCCAGCTCCAGGGGCCCATCCCCTGGGGCTCTCGACCCCAGCTACAGGGGCCCAACCCCTCAGCGTCCGAACCACAGCTCCAGGGGCACAATCCCTGAGCGCCCGAACCATAGCTGCAGGTGCCTAACCCCTGGGGCCTCAACACCAGCTCCAGGAGCCCAACCCCTTGCGGCACCAACACCAGCTCCAGGGGCCCAACCCCTGAGCGCCCGAACAAAAGCTCCAGGCGCCTAACCCCTGGCGTCCCCAACCCCAGCTCCAGGGGCCCAACCCCTGGGGCCCTCGACCCCACCTCCAGGGGCCCAACCCCTGAGCGCCCGAACCATAGCTCCAGGGGCCTAACCCCCGGGGGCCCCAACCCCAGATCCAGGGGCCCAACCCCTGGGGCCCTCGACCCCAGCACCAGGGGCCGAAACCCTGAGCGCCCGAACCATAGCTCCAAGGGCCTAACCCCTGGAGCCTCAACACCAGCTCCAGGGGCCGAGCCCCTGGGGGCCCCAACACCAGCTCCAGGGGCTCAACCCTTGAGCGCCCGAACCATAGCTCCAGGGGACTAACACCTGGGGGCCCCCACCGCAGCCCCAGGGGCCCAAACCCTGGGGGCCCCAACACCAGCTCCAGGGGCCCAACCCCTGGAGGCGCGAACTCCAGCTCCAGGGGAACAACCCCTGAGTCTCCGAACCATAGCTCCAGGGGCTTAACCTCCGGGGGCCCGATCCCTAGCTCCAGGGGCCCAACCCCTGAGGGCCCCAACACCAGCTCCAGGGGCCCAACCCCTGAGCGCCCGAACCATAGCTCCAGGGGCCGAACCCCCGGGGAACCCAACCCCAGCTCCAGGGGCCCAACCCAAAGGGGGCCCCAACACCAGCTCCAGGGGCCCAACCCCAGAGCACCCGAACCATTGCTCCAGGGGCCCAACCCCTGGGGTCCCCAACACCAGCTCCAGGGGCCCAACCCCTGATCGCCCGAACCATAGCTCCAGGGGACTAACCTCTGGGGCCCCAACACCAGCTCCAAGGGCCGAACCTCTTTGGGTCGCAACACCAGCTCCAGGGGCCCAACTCCTGAGGGCCCGTACCATAGCTCCAGGGGCCTAACCCCTAGGGGCCCCAACCCCAGCTCCAGGGGCCCAACCCCTGGGGGCCCCGACACCAGCTCCAGAGGCCCAACCCCTGTGCGCCCGAAACATAGATCCAGAGGCCTAATCCCCAGGGGCCTCAACCCCAGCTCCAGGGGCCCAACCCCTGGGGCCCTCGACCTCAGCTCCAGGGGCCCAACCCCTGAGCGCTCGAACCATAGCTCAGGGGCCTAACCCCTGGGGCCCCAACACCAGCTCCACGGCCCCAACACCTGAGCGCCCGAACAATAACTCCAGGTGCCTAACCCCTGGGTGACCCAACACCAGCTCCAGGGGCAAAACCCCTGAGCGCCTAAAAAATACCTCCAGGGGTCTAACCCCTGGGGGCCCCAACCCCAGCTCCAGGGGCCCAACCCCTGGGGCCCTCGACCTCAGCTCCATGCGCCCAACCCCTGAGCGCTCGAACCCTAGCTCCAGGGACCTAACCCCTGAGGCTCCAACACCAGCTCGAGGGGCCCAACCCCTGGGGGCCCCAACACCAGCTCCAGGGGCCCAATCCCTGAGCGCTCGAACCATAGCTACAGGGGCCTGACCCTTGGGGGACCCCACCCCAGCTCCAAGGGCCCAAAACCTGAGCGCCTGAACCATAGCTCCAGGGGCATAACCCCTGGGGGCCCCAACCCCAACTCCAGGGGCCCAACCCCTGGGGGCCCCAACACCAGCTCCAGGGGCCCAACCATTGAGCGCTCGAACCATAGCTACAGGGGCCTAACCCCTGCGGGCCCATCCCCCAGCTCCAGGGGCCCAACCCCTGGGGGATCAACATCAGTTCCAGGGGCTGAAGCCCTGGGGGCCCCAACAGCAGCTCCAGGTGCCCAACCAGTGAGAGCCCGAACCATAGCTCCAGGGTCCCAACCCCTGAGCGCCCGAACCATAGCTCCAGGGGCCTAACCCTTGGGGCCCCAACACCAGCTCCAGGGGCCCAACCCCTGGGGGCCCCAACACCAGCTCCAGGGGCCTAAACCCTGAGCGCCCGAACCATAGCTCCAGGGGCCCAATCCCTGAGCGCCCGAACCATAGCTCCAGGGGCCTAACCCCTGGGGCCCCAACACCAGCTCCAGGAGCCCAACCCCTGGGGGCCCCAACACCAGCTCCAGGGGCCCAAACCCTGAGTGCCCGAACCATAGCTCCAGGGACCTAACCCCTAGGGGCCTCAGCCCCAGCTCCATGGTCCCAACCCCTAGGGGCCCCAACGCCAGCTCCAGTGGCCCAACCACTGAGCGCCCGAACCATAGCTCCAGGGGCCTAACCCCCGGGGGTCCCAACCCCAGCTCCAGGGGCCCAACCCCTGGGGCCCTCGACCCCAGCTCCAGGGGCCCAACCCCAGAGCGCCCAAACCATAGCTCCAGGGGCCCAACCCCTGGGGGCCCCAACACCAGCTCCAGGGGCCCAACCCCTGAGCGCCCGAACCATAGATCCAGGGGCCTAACCCCTGGGGCCCCAACACCAGCTCCAGAGGCCCAACCCCTGGGGCTCCAACACCAGCTCCAGGGGCACAATCCCTGAGTGCCCGAAAAATACCTCCAGGTGCCTAACCCCTGGGGGCACAATCACCAGCTCCAGGGGCCCAACCCCTGAGCGCCCGCACCATAGCTCCAGGGGCCAAACCGCTGAGTGCCTGAACCATAGCTCAAATGGCCTAAACCCTGGGGCCCCAACACCAGCTCCAGGGGCTCAACCCCTGGGGGCCCCAACACCAGCTCCAGGGGCAAAACCCCTGAGCGCTCGAACCATAGCTCCAGGGGCCTAAGCCCTAGGGGCCCCAACCCTAGCTCCAGGGGCCCAACCACTAGGGGCCCCAACACCAGCTCCAGGGGCCCAACCCCTGAGCGCCCAAACCATACCTCCAGGGGCCTAACCCCCTGGGAACCCAACCCCAGCTACAGGGGCTCAACCCCTGTGGGCCCCAACACCAGCTCCAGGAGCCCAAACCCTGGGGGCCCAAACACCAGTTCCAGGGGATCAACCCTAGAGCGCCCGAACCATAGCTCCAGGGGCCCAAACCCTGGGGCCCCAACACCAGCTACAAGGGCCAAACCCCAGAGTGCCCGAACCATAGCTCCAGGGGACCAACCCCTTTGGCCCCAACCCCAGCTCCAGGGGCCCAAACCCTGGGGGCCATAACACCAGCTCCAGGGGCCAAACCCCAGAGTGCCCGAACCATAGCTCCAGGGGACCAACCCCTTTGGCCCCAACCCCAGCTCCAGGGGCCCAAACCCTGGGGGCCATAACACCAGCTCCAGGGGTCCAACCCCTGAGCGCCCAAACCATAGCTCCAGGGGCCTAACCCCTGGGGGCCCCAACACCAGCTCCAGGGACCCAACCCTTGTCCGCTCGAACCATAGATACAGGGGCATAACCCCTGGGGGCCCCAACCCCAGCTCCATGGCCCCAACCCCTGGGGGCGCCAACACCAGCTCCAGGGGCCCAACCCCTGAGCGCCCAAACCATTGCTCCAGGGGCCCAACCCCTGAGCGTCCGAACCATAGCTCCAGGGTTCTAACCCCTGGGGCCCCAACACCAGCTCCAGGGACCCAACCCCTGCGGGCCCTAACACCAGCTCCAGGGGCCCAACCCCTGAGCGCCAGAACCATAGCTCCAGGGGAATAACCCCTGGGGGCCCCAACCCCAGCTCCAGGGGCCCAACCCCTGGGGGCCCCAACACCAGCTCCAGGGGCCCAATCCCTGGGGGCCCCAACACCAGCTCCAGGGGCCCAACCCCTGAGCGCCTAAATCATACCTCCAGGGGCCTAAACCCTGGGGGCCGCAACCCCAGCTCCAGGGGCCCAACCCCTGGGGCCCTCGAACCCAGCTACATGCGCCCAACCACTGAGAGCCCGAACCATAGCTCCAGGGGCACAACCCCTGAGCGCTCGAACCCTAGCTCCAGGGACCTAACCCCTGGGGCTCCAACACCAGCTCGAGGGGCCCAACCCCTGGGGGACCCAACACCAGTTCCAGGGGCCAACCCCTGAGCGCCCGAACCATAGCTCCAGGGGCCTAGCCCCTGGTAGCACCCACCAAAGCTCCAAGGGCCCAACCCCTGAGCGCCCGAACCATAGCGCCAGGGACCTAACCCCTGGGAGCCCCAACCCCAGCTCCAGGGGCCCAACTCATCGGGCCCTCGACCCCAGCTAAAGGGGCCCAACCCCTGAGTGCCCGAACCATAGCTCCAGGGGCCCAACATCTGACGGCCCCAACACCAGTTCCAGGGGCCCAACCCCTGAGCGCCCGAACTATAGCTCCAGGGGCCTAACCCCTGGGGACCCAACACCAGCTCCAGGGGCCCAGCCCCTGGGGGCCCCAACACCAGCTCCAGGGGTCCAACCCCTGAGTGCCCGAACCATAGCTCCAGGGGCCCAACTCCTGAGCGCCCGTACCATAGCTCCAGGGGCCGAAACCCTGAGTGCCCGAGCCATAGCGCTAGGGGCCTAACCCATAGGGACCCAACACCAGCTCCAAGAGCCCAACCCCTTGCGACCCCAACACCAGCTCCGGGGGCCCAATCCCTGAGCGCCCGAACCATACCTCCAGGAGCATAACCCACGCGGGCCCCAACCACAGCGCAAGGGGCCCAACCCCTGCGGGCCCCAACTCCAGCTCCAGGATCCCAACCCCTGGGGGCCCCAACACCAGCTCCAGGTGCCCAATCCCAGAGCGCCCTAACCATAGCTCCAGAGGCCCAACCCCTGTGGGCCCCAACACTAGCTCCAGCGGCCCAACCCCTGAGCGCCCGAACCAGAGCTCCAGGGGCCTAACCCCTGGGGCCCCAACACCAGCTCCAGGAGCCCAACCCCTGGGAGCCCCAGTACCAGTTCCAGGGGCCCAACCCCAGAGTGCCCGAATCATAGCTCCAGGGGCCCAACCCCTGGGGGCCACAGCACCAGCTCCAGCGGCCCAACCCCTGAGCGCCCGAACCATAGCTCCAGGGGCCTAACCCCTGGGGGCCCCAAGCAGAGCTCCAAAGGCCTAACACCTGGGGGCCCCAACACCAGCTTAAGGGGCCCAACCCCTGAGCGCCCGAACCATAGCTCCAGGGGCCCAACCCCTGAGCGCCCGAACCATAGATCCAGGGGCCTAACCCCTGGGGCCAAAACACCAGCTCCAGGGGACCAACCCCTGGGAGCCCCAATACCAGCTCCAGGGGCCCAATATCTGAGCGCCCGAACCATAGCTCCAGGGGCTTAACCCCTAGGGGCCCCAACCCCAGCTCCAGGGGCCTAACACATGGGGACCCCAACACCAGCTCCAGGGGCCCAACCCGTGAGCGCCCGAACCACAGCTCCAGGGGCCTAACCCCAGGGGGCCCCAACCCCAGCTCCAGGGCTCCAAACCCTGGGGCCCTCGACCCCAGCTTCAGGGGCTCAACCCCTGAGCGCCCGAACCATAGCTCGAGGGGCCCAACCCATGAGCGCCCGAACCACAGCTCCAGGGGCCTAACCCCTGGGGCCCCAACACCAGCTCCAGGGCCCAACCCCTGGGGGCCCCAACACCAGCTCCAGGGGCCCAACCCCTGGCGCCCAAACCATGGCTCCAGTGGCCTAACCCCTGGGGGCCCAACCCCAGCTCCAGGGGCCCAACCCCTGGAGGCCCCAACACCAGCTCCAGGAGCACAATCCCTGAGCGTCCGAACCATAGCTCCAGGGTCCTAACCCCCGGGGGCCCCAACCCCAGCTCCAGGGGCCCAACCCCTGGGGCCCCAAAACCAGCTCCAGGGGCCCAACCCCTGGGGGCCCCAACACCAGCTCCAGGGGCCCAACCCCTGGCGCCCAAACCGTGGCTCCAGTGGCCTAACCCCTGGGGGCCCAACCCCAGCTCCAGGGGCCCAACCCCTGGAGGCCCCAACACCAGCTCCAGGAGCACAATCCCTGAGCGTCCGAACCATAGCTCCAGGGGCCTCACCCCCGGGGACCTCAACCCCAGCTCCAGGGGCCCAACCCCTCGGGGACCCAACACGGGCTCCAGGAGCCCAACCCTTAGATGCCCCAACACAAGCTCCAGGGGCCCAACCCCAGAGCACCCGAACCATAGCTCCAGGAGCCCAACCCCTGGGGGCACTAACACCAGCTCCAGGGGCCCAACCCCTGAGCGCCCAAACCATAGCTCCAGGGGCCTAACCCCTGGGGCCCCAACATCAGCTCCAGGGACCCAACCCCTGGAGGCCCCAACACCAGCTCCAGGGGCCCAACTCTTGAGCGACCGAACCATAGCTCCAGGGGCCTAACCTCTGTGGGCCCAAACACCAGCTCCAAGGGCCCAACCCCTGAGCGCCCGAAACATAGCTCCAGGGGCCTAACCCCTAGGGGAACTAACCCCAACTCCAGAGGACCAACCTCTGGGGGCCCCAACAGCAGCTCCAGGGGCCCAACCCCTGAGCGCCCGAACCATAGCTCCAGGGGCCTAACCCCTAGGGGCCCCAACCCCAGCTCCAGGGGCCCAACCCATGGGGGCCACAACAGCAGCTCCAGGGGCCCAACCCCTGAGCGCCCGAACCATAGCTCCGGGACCTAACCCCTGGGGCCCCAACACCAGCTCCAGGGGCCCAACCCCTGAGCGTCCGAAATATAGTTCCAGGGGCCTAACCCCCGGGGCCCCAACCCCAGCTCCAGGGGTCCAACCCCTGGGGGCCCCAACACCAGCTCAAGGGGCCCAAGCCAAGAGCGCCCGAACCATAGCTCCAGGGGCCCAACCCCTGGGGACCCCAACACCAGTTCCAGGGGCCCAACCCCTGAGCGCCCGAAACATAGCTCCAGGGTCCTAACCCCTGGGGCCCCAACACCAGCTCCAGGAGCCCAACCCCTGGGGCCCCAACACCAGCTCCAGGGGCCCAACACCTGAGCGCCCGAACAATACCTCCAGGTGCCTAACCCCTGGGGGCCCCAACATCAGCTCCAGGTTCCCAACCCCTGGGGGCCCCAACACAAGCTCCAGGGACCCAACCCCTGAGTGCCTGAACCATAGCTCCAGGGGCCTAACCCCCGAGGGCCCCAACCCCAGCTCCAGGGTCCCAACCCCTGGGGCCCTCGACCCCAGCTCCAGGGGCCCAACCACTGAGCCCTCGAACCATAGCTCCAGGGACCCAACCCCTGCGTGACCACATGGTGACACTGTTGCTCCATGCGAGGAAATGCTCTATGTATTACCCTGTGTGGCTACATGGTGTCACTGTTGCTCCATGCGAGGAAATACTCTGTGCATTACCTCATTTGGCCACACGGTGTCACTCTTGCTCCATGCTGGAAATGCTCTGGGCATTACTGTGATGGAGTGGGGAGTGCCTGTGTGGGGGATGGGAGAGAAGGGGGTGACTTTAGGTCAGGGGCCCCAACACCAGCTCCAGGGGCCCAACCCCTGAGGGCCCGAACCATAGCTACAGGGGCCTAACCCCTGGGGGCCCGAACACCAGCTCCAAGTGCCCATTGCCTGAGCGCCCGAACAATACCTCCAGGTGCCAAACCCCTGGGGGACCCAACACCAGCTCCAGGGGCCCAACACCTGAGCGCCTGAACCATAGCTCCAGGGGCCCAACCCCTGAGCACCCGAACCATAGCTCCAGGGGCCCAACTCCTGAGCGCCTGAACCATAGCTCAAATGGCCTAACCCCAGGGGCCCCAACACCAGCTCCGGGGCCCCAACCCCTGGGGGCCCCAACACCAGCTCCAGGGGCCCAACCCCTGAGTGCCCGAACCATAGCTCCAGGGGCCTAACCCCTAGGGGCCCCAACCCCAGCTCCAGGGGCCCAATCCCTGAGCGCCCGAACCATAGCTCCAGGGGCCTAACCCCCAGGGGCCCCAACCCCAGCTCCAGGGGCCCAACCCCTGGGGCCCTCGACCCCAGCTCCAGGGGCCCAACCACTGAGCGCCGGAACTATACCTCCAGGGGCCCTACCCCTGAGAGCCCGAACCCTAGCTCCAGGGACCTAACCCCTGGGGCTCCAAAACCAGCTCCAGGGGCCCAACCCCAAGGGGCCCCAACAACAGCTCCAGGGGCCCAACCCCTGAGTGCCCGAACCATAGCTCCAGCGGCCTAACCCCTGGGGGCCCCAACCGAAGCTCCAGGGGCACAACCCCTGGGGGCCCCAACACCAGTTCCAGGGACCCAACCCATGAGCGCCCGAACCATAACTCCAGGGTCCTAACCCCCGGGGGTCACAACACCAGCTCCACGGGCCCAACCCCTGGGGGCCCCAACACCAGCCCCAGGGGCCCAGTCCTTGAGCGCCCGAACCATAGCTCCAGGGGCCTAACCCCTGGGGGCCCCAACACCAGCTCCAAGGGCCCAACGCCTGAGTGCCCGAACAATACCCCCAGGGGCCTAACCCCTGGGGGCCACAACACCAGCTCCAGCGTCCCAACCCCTGGGGCCCTCGACTCCAGCTCCAGGGGCCCAACCCCTGAGCGCCCGAACCATAGCTGCAGGGGCCCAACCCCTGAGGGCCCCAACACCAGCTCCAGGGGCCCAACCCCTGAGCGCCCGAACCATAGCTCCAGGGGCCTAACCCCTGGGGCCCCACCACCAGCTCCAGGGACCCAACCCCTGGGGGCCCCAACACCAGCTCCAGGGGCCCAACTCCTGAGCGCCCGAACCATAGCTCCAGGGGCCTAACCTCTGTGGGCCTCAGCACCAGCTCCAAGGGCCCAACCCCTGAGAGTCCGAACCATAGCTCCAGCGGCCTAACCCCTGGGGCCCCAACAGCAGCTCCAGGGGTCGAACCCCTGGGGGCCCCAACACCAGCTCCAGGGGCCCAACCCCTGAGCGCCCGAAAAATAGCTCCAGGGGCCTAACCCCTAGGGGACCCAACCCCAGCTCCAGGGGTCCAACCCCTGGGGGGCCCCAACACCAGCTCCAGGGGCCCAACCCCTGAGCGCCCGAACCATAGCTCCAGGGGCCTAACCCCTGGGGCCCCAACACCAGCTCCAGGGGCCCAACCCCTTGGGGCCCCAACACCAGCTCCAGGGGCCCAACCCCTGAGCGCCCGAAACATAGCTCCAGGGGCCTAACCCCTGGGGGCCCAAACACCAGCTCCAAGGGCCCAAAGCCTGAGCACCCGAACAATACCTCCATGTGCCTAACCCCTGGGGGCCCCAACACCAGCTCCAGGGTCCCAACCCCTGAGCGCCCGAACCATTGCTCCAGGGGCCAAATCCCTAGGGTCCCCAACCCCAGCTCCAGAGTCCTAACCCTCGGGGGAAACAACACCAGCTCCAGGGGCCCAACCCCTGGGGGCCACAACACCATCTCCAGGGGCCCAGCCCCTGAGCGCCCGAACCATAGCTCCAGGGGCCTAACCCCTGGTGGCCCCAACACCAGCTCCAAGGGCCCAACCCCTGAGCGCCCGAACAATACCTCCAGGGGCCTAACCCCTGGGGGCCACAACATCAGCTCCAGCGGCCCAACCCCTGCGGCCCTCGACCCCAACTCCAGGAACCCAACCCCTGAGTGGCCGAACCATAGCTCCAGGGGCCCAACCCCTGAGTGCCCGAACCATAGCTCCAGGGGCCCAACCCCTGAGCGCCTGAACCATAGCTGAAATGGCCTAACCCCTGGGGACCCAACACCAGCTCCGGGGGCCCAAACCCTTAGCGCCCGAACCATAGCTCCAGGGGCCCAACCACAGAACGCCCGAACCATAGCTCCAGAGGCCCAACCCCTGAGCGCCTGAACCATAGCTCAAATGGCCTAACCCCTGGGGACCCAACACCAGTTCCAGGGGCCCAACCCCTGAGCCCCCGAACCATAACTCCAGAGTCCTAACCCCCGGGGGCCCCAACACCAGCTCCAGGGGCCCAACCCCTACGGGCCCCAACACCAGCTCCAGGGGTCCAACCCCTGAGCGCCCGAACCATAGCTCCAGGGGCCCAATCCCTGAGAGCCCGAACCATAGCTCCAGGGGCCCAACCCTTGAGCGCCTGAACCATACCTCAAATGGCCTAACCCCTGGGGACCCAACACCAGCTCCAGGGGCCCAACCCCTGAGCGCCCGAACCATAACTCCAGGGTCCTAACCCCCGGGGGCCCAACACCAGCTCCAGGGGCCCAACAACTGGGGGCCCCAACATCAGCTCCAGGGGCCCAACCCCAGAGCGCCCGAACCATAGCTCCAGGGGCCCAACCCCTGAGCGCCTGAAACATAGCTGAAATGGCCTAACCCCTGGGGACCCAACACCAGCTCCGGGGGCCCAACCCTTGAGCGCCCGAACCATAGCTCCAGGGGCCCAACCCCTGAACGCCCGAACCATAGCTCCAGGGGCCCAACCCCTGAGCCCCTGAACCATAGCTCAAATGGCCTAACCCCTGGGGACCCAACACCAGCTCCAGGGGCCCAACCCCTGAGCGCCCGAACCATAACTCTAGGGTCCTAACCCCCGGGGGCCCCAACACCAGCTCCAGGGGCCCAACCCCTAGGGGCCCCAACACCAGCTCCAGGGGTCCAACCCCTGAGCGCCCGAACCATAGCTCCAGGGGCCCAACCCCTGAGCGCCCAAACCATAGCTCCAGGGGCCCAACCCCTGAGCGCCTGAGCCATAGCTCAAATCGCCTAACCACTGGGGACCCAACACCAGCTCCAGGGGCCGAACCCCTGAGCGCCCGAACCATAACTCCAGGGTCCTAACCCCCGGGGGCCTCAACACCAGCTCCAGGGCCCAACCCCTGGGGGCCCCAACATCAGCTCCAGGGGCCCAACCCCAGAGCGCCCGAACCATAGCTCCAGGGGCCCAACCCCTGGGGGCCCCAACACCAGCTCCAGAGTCCAAACCCCTGAGCGCCCGAACCATAGCTCCAGGGGCCTAACCCCTGGGGCTTCAACACCAGCTCCAGAGACCCAACCACTGGGGCCCCAACACCAGCTCCAGGGGCAAAACCCCTGAGTGCCCGAACCATAGCTCCAGGGGCCTAGTCCCTGGGGGACCCAACACCAGCTCCAGGGGCCCAACACTTGAGCGCCCGAACAATACCTCCAGGTGCCTAACCCCTGGGGGTCCCAACACCAGCTCCAGGGTCCAAACCCCTGAGCGCCCGAACCATAGCTCCAGGGGCCTAACCCCTGGGGCTTCAACACTAGCTCCAGATACCCAACCACTGGGGCCCCAACACCAGCTGCAGGAGCACAATCCCTGAGCGTCCGAACCATAGCTCCAGGGTCCTAACCCCCGGGGGCCCCAACCCCAGCTCCAGGGGCCCAACCCCTGGGGCCACAACACCAGCTCCAGGGTCCCAAGCCCTGGGTTCCCCAACACCAGCTCTACGGGCCCAACCCCTGGCGCCCAAACCGTGGATCCAGTGGCCTAACCCCTGGGGGCCCAACCCCAGCTCCAGGGGCACAAACCCTGGAGGCCCCAACACCAGCTCCAGGAGCACAATCCCTGAGCGTCCGAACCATAGCTCCAGAGGCCTCACCCCCGGGGACCTCAACCCCAGCTCCAGGGGCCCAACCCCTCGGGGACCCAACACGGGCTCCAGGAGCCCAACCCTTAGATGCCCCAACACAAGCTCCAGGGGCCCAACCCCAGAGCACCCGAACCATAGCTCCAGGGGCCCAACCCCTGGGGGCACTAACACCAACTCCAGGGGCCCAACCCCTGAGCGCCTGAACCATAGCTCAAATGGCCTAACCCCAGGGGCCCCAACACCAGCTCCGGGGCCCCAACCCCTGGGGGCCCCAACACCAGCTCCAGGGGCCCAACCCCTGAGTGCCCGAACCACAGCTCCAGGGGCCTAACCCCTGGGGCCCCACCACCAGCTCCAGGGGCCCAACCCCTGGGGGCCCCAACACCAGCTCCAGGGGCCCAACTCCTGAGCGCCCGAACCATAGCTCCAGGGGCCTAACCTCTGTGGGCCTCAACACCAGCTCCAAGGGCCCAACCCCTGAGAGTCCGAACCATAGCTCCAGCGGCCTAACCCCTGGGGCCCCAACAGCAGCTCCAGGGGTCGAACCCCTGGGGGCCCCAACACCAGCTCCAGGGGCCCAACCCCTGAGCGCCCGAAACATAGCACCAGGGGCCTAACCCCTAAGGGACCCAACCCCAGCTCCAGGGGCCCAACCCCTGGGGGCTCCAACACCAGTTCCAGGGGCCCAACCCCTGAGAGCCCGAACCATAGCTCCAGGGGCCCAACCCCTGAGTTTCCAAACCATAGCTCCAGGGGCCTAACCCCTGGGGCCCCAACACCAGCTCCAGGGGCCCAGCCAGTGGGGTCCCAACCCCAGCTCCAGGGGCCCAACCCCTGGGGGCTCCAACACCAGTTCCAGGGGCCCAACCCCTGAGAGCCCGAACCATAGTTCCAGGGGCCCAACCCCTGAGTTCCCGAACCATAGCTCCAGGGGCCTAACCCCTGGGGCCCCAACACCAGCTCCAGGGGCCCAGCCAGTGGGGTCCCAACACCAGCTCCAGCGGCTCAACCACTGAGCGCCCGAACCATAGCTCCACGGGCCCAACCCCTGAGCGCCCGAACCCTAGCTCCAGGGGCCTAACCCCTGCGGGCCCCAACACCAGCTCCAATTGCCGAACCCCTGAGCGCCCGACCAATAATTCCAGGAGCCTAACACCTGGGGGCCCCAACATCAGCTCCAAGGGCCCAACCCCTGAGCGCCCGAACCATAGCTCCAGGGGCCTAACTCCTGGGGGCCCCCACCCCAGCTCCAAGGGCCCAACCCCTGAGCGCCTGAACCATGGCTCAAGGGGCCAAACCCCCGGGGGCCCCAAACCCAGCTCCAGGGGCCCAACCCCTGGGAACCCTCGACCCCAGCTCCAGAGCCCCAACCCCTGAGCGCCCGAACCATTGCTCCAGGGGCCCAACCCCTGACGGCTCCAACACCAGCTCCAGGGGCCCAACCACTGAGCGCCTGAACCATAGCTCCAGGGGCCTAACCCCTGGGGTCCCCAACCCCAGTTCCAGGGGCCTAACCCCCGGGGGCCCCAACCCCAGCTCCAGGGACCCAACCCCTGGGGCCCTCGACCCCAGCTCCAGGGGCCCAACCCCTGAGCGCCCGAACCATAGCTCCAGGGGCCCAACCCCTAAGCACCCGAACCATAGCTCCAGGGGCCTAACCCCTTGGGCCCCAACACCAGCTCCAGGGGCCCAACCCCTTGGGGCCCCAACACCAGCTCCAGGGGCCCAACCCCTGAGCGCCCGAAACATAGCTCCAGGGGCCTAACCCCTGGGGGCCCAAACACCAGCTCCAAGGGCCCAACGCATGAGCGCCCGAACAATACCTCCATGTGCCTAACCCCTGGGGGCCCCAACACCAGCTCCAGGGGCTCAACCCCTGAGCGCCCGAACCATAGCTCCAGGGGCCCAACCCCTGAGCGCCCGAACGATAGTTCCAGGGGCCCAACTCCTGAGCGCCTGAACCATAGCTCAAATGGCCTAACCCCTGGGGCCCCAACACCAGCTCCAGGGGCCCAACCCCTGAGCGCCCGAACCATTGCTCCAGGGGCCAAATCCCTAGGGTCCCCAACCCCAGCTCCAGGAGCCCAAAACCTGGGGGCCCCAACCCCAGCTCCAGGGGCCCAACCCCTGGGGCCCTCGACCCCAGCTCCAGGGGCCCAACCACTGAGCGCCCGAACTATAGCTCCAGGGGCCCAACCCCTGAGAGCCCGAACCATAGCTTAAGGGGCCTAACCCCTGGGGGCCCCAACCCCAGCTCCAGGGGCCCAACCCCTGGGGGCCACAACACCAGCTCCAGGGGCCCAACCCCTGAGCGCCCGAACCATAGCTCCAGGAGCCTAAACCCTGGGGCCCCACCACCAGCTCCAGGGACCCAACCCCTGGGGGACCCAACACCAGCTCCAGGGGCCCAAACCCTGAGCGCCCGAAACATAGATCCAGGGGCCTAACACCCGGGGGCCCCAACCCCAGCTCGAAGGGCCCAACCCCTGAGGCCCTCGAATCCAGCTCCAAGGGCTCAACCCCAGAGCGCCCGAACCATAGCTCCAGGGGCCCAACCCCTGGGGGCCCCAACACCAGCTCCAGAGTCCAAACCCCTGAGCGCCCGAACCATAGCTCCAGGGGCCTAACCCCTGGGGCTTCAACACCAGCTCCAGAGACCCAACCACTGGGGCCCCAACACCAGCTCCAGGGGCAAAACCCCTGAGTGCCCGAACCATAGCTCCAGGGGCCTAGTCCCTGGGGGACCCAACACCAGCTCCAGGGGCCCAACACTTGAGCGCCCGAACAATACCTCCAGGTGCCTAACCCCTGGGGGTCCCAACACCAGCTCCAGGGTCCAAACCCCTGAGCGCCCGAACCATAGCTCCAGGGGCCTAACCCCTGGGGCTTCAACACTAGCTCCAGATACCCAACCACTGGGGCCCCAACACCAGCTGCAGGAGCACAATCCCTGAGCGTCCGAACCATAGCTCCAGGGTCCTAACCCCCGGGGGCCCCAACCCCAGCTCCAGGGGCCCAACCCCTGGGGCCACAACACCAGCTCCAGGGTCCCAACCCCTGGGTACCCCAACACCAGCTCTAGGGGCCCAACCCCTGGCGCCCAAACCGTGGATCCAGTGGCCTAACCCCTGGGGGCCCAACCCCAGCTCCAGGGGCACAAACCCTGGAGGCCCCAACACCAGCTCCAGGAGCACAATCCCTGAGCGTCCGAACCATAGCTCCAGGGGCCTCACCCCCGGGGACCTCAACCCCAGCTCCAGGGGCCCAACCCCTCGGGGACCCAACACGGGCTCCAGGAGCCCAACCCTTAGATGCCCCAACACAAGCTCCAGGGGCCCAACCCCAGAGCACCCGAACCATAGCTCCAGGGGCCCAACCCCTGGGGGCACTAACACCAACTCCAGGGGCCCAACCCCTGAGCGCCTGAACCATAGCTCAAATGGCCTAACCCCAGGGGCCCCAACACCAGCTCCGGGGCCCCAACCCCTGGGGGCCCCAACACCAGCTCCAGGGGCCCAACCCCTGAGTGCCCGAACCACAGCTCCAGGGGCCTAACCCCTGGGGCCCCACCACCAGCTCCAGGGACCCAACCCCTGGGGGCCCCAACACCAGCTCCAGGGGCCCAACTCCTGAGCGCCCGAACCATAGCTCCAGGGGCCTAACCTCTGTGGGCCTCAACACCAGCTCCAAGGGCCCAACCCCTGAGAGTCCGAACCATAGCTCCAGCGGCCTAACCCCTGGGGCCCCAACAGCAGCTCCAGGGGTCGAACCCCTGGGGGCCCCAACACCAGCTCCAGGGGCCCAACCCCTGAGCGCCCGAAACATAGCACCAGGGGCCTAACCCCTAAGGGACCCAACCCCAGCTCCAGGGGCCCAACCCCTGGGGGCTCCAACACCAGTTCCAGGGGCCCAACCCCTGAGAGCCCGAACCATAGCTCCAGGGGCCCAACCCCTGAGTTTCCAAACCATAGCTCCAGGGGCCTAACCCCTGGGGCCCCAACACCAGCTCCAGGGGCCCAGCCAGTGGGGTCCCAACCCCAGCTCCAGGGGCCCAACCCCTGGGGGCTCCAACACCAGTTCCAGGGGCCCAACCCCTGAGAGCCCGAACCATAGTTCCAGGGGCCCAACCCCTGAGTTCCCGAACCATAGCTCCAGGGGCCTAACCCCTGGGGCCCCAACACCAGCTCCAGGGGCCCAGCCAGTGGGGTCCCAACACCAGCTCCAGCGGCTCAACCACTGAGCGCCCGAACCATAGCTCCACGGGCCCAACCCCTGAGCGCCCGAACCCTAGCTCCAGGGGCCTAACCCCTGCGGGCCCCAACACCAGCTCCAATTGCCGAACCCCTGAGCGCCCGACCAATAATTCCAGGAGCCTAACACCTGGGGGCCCCAACATCAGCTCCAAGGGCCCAACCCCTGAGCGCCCGAACCATAGCTCCAGGGGCCTAACTCCTGGGGGCCCCCACCCCAGCTCCAAGGGCCCAACCCCTGAGCGCCTGAACCATGGCTCAAGGGGCCAAACCCCCGGGGGCCCCAAACCCAGCTCCAGGGGCCCAACCCCTGGGAACCCTCGACCCCAGCTCCAGAGGCCCAACCCCTGAGCGCCCGAACCATTGCTCCAGGGGCCCAACCCCTGACGGCTCCAACACCAGCTCCAGGGGCCCAACCACTGAGCGCCTGAACCATAGCTCCAGGGGCCTAACCCCTGGGGTCCCCAACCCCAGTTCCAGGGGCCTAACCCCCGGGGGCCCCAACCCCAGCTCCAGGGACCCAACCCCTGGGGCCCTCGACCCCAGCTCCAGGGGCCCAACCCCTGAGCGCCCGAACCATAGCTCCAGGGGCCCAACCCCTAAGCACCCGAACCATAGCTCCAGGGGCCTAACCCCTTGGGCCCCAACACCAGCTCCAGGGGCCCAACCCCTTGGGGCCCCAACACCAGCTCCAGGGGCCCAACCCCTGAGCGCCCGAAACATAGCTCCAGGGGCCTAACCCCTGGGGGCCCAAACACCAGCTCCAAGGGCCCAACGCCTGAGCGCCCGAACAATACCTCCATGTGCCTAACCCCTGGGGGCCCCAACACCAGCTCCAGGGGCTCAACCCCTGAGCGCCCGAACCATAGCTCCAGGGGCCCAACCCCTGAGCGCCCGAACGATAGTTCCAGGGGCCCAACTCCTGAGCGCCTGAACCATAGCTCAAATGGCCTAACCCCTGGGGCCCCAACACCAGCTCCAGGGGCCCAACCCCTGAGCGCCCGAACCATTGCTCCAGGGGCCAAATCCCTAGGGTCCCCAACCCCAGCTCCAGGAGCCCAAAACCTGGGGGCCCCAACCCCAGCTCCAGGGGCCCAACCCCTGGGGCCCTCGACCCCAGCTCCAGGGGCCCAACCACTGAGCGCCCGAACTATAGCTCCAGGGGCCCAACCCCTGAGAGCCCGAACCATAGCTTAAGGGGCCTAACCCCTGGGGGCCCCAACCCCAGCTCCAGGGGCCCAACCCCTGCGGGCCACAACACCAGCTCCAGGGGCCCAACCCCTGAGCGCCCGAACCATAGCTCCAGGAGCCTAAACCCTGGGGCCCCACCACCAGCTCCAGGGACCCAACCCCTGGGGGACCCAACACCAGCTCCAGGGGCCCAAACCCTGAGCGCCCGAAACATAGATCCAGGGGCCTAACACCCGGGGGCCCCAACCCCAGCTCGAAGGGCCCAACCCCTGAGGCCCTCGAATCCAGCTCCAAGGGCTCAACCCCTGAGCGCCCGAACCAGAGCTCCGGGTTCTAACCCCTGGGGACCCAGCACCAGATCCAGGGGCCCAACCCCTGAGCGCCCGAACCATAGCTCCAGGGGCCTAATCCCGGGGGGACTGAACCCCAGCTGCAGGGGCCTACCCCCCGGGGGCCCCAACCCCAGCTCCACGGGACCAATCCCTGGGGCCACGACCCCAGCTCCAGGGGCCCAACCCCTGAGCGCAAGAACCATAGCTCCAGGGGCCCAACCCCTGAGCTCCCGAACCATAGCTCCAGGGGCCTAACACCTGGGGCCCCAACACCAGCTCCAGGGGCCCAACCCCTTGGGGACCAAACACCAGCTCCAGGGGCGCAGCCCCTGAGCGCCCGAACCAAAGCTCCAGGAGCCAAACCCCTGGGGGCCCCAACACCAGCTCCAGGGGCCCAACCCCTGGGAGCCGCAACACCAGCTCCAGGGGCCCAAACCCAGAGCTCCCGAACCAAAGCTCCATGCAGGAAATGCTCTGTGCATTACCCTGCGTGACCACATGGTGTCACGGTTGCTCCATGCGGGGAAATGCTCTGTGTATTACCCTGTGTGGCTACATTGTGTCACTGTTGCTGCATGCAGGAAATGCTCTGGGCATTACTGTGATGGAGTGGGGAATGTCTGTGTGGGGGATGGGAGAGCAGGGGGTGACTTTAGGTCAGGGGCCCCAACAACAGCTCCAGGGGCCCAACCCCGGAGCGCCCGAACCATAGCTTCAGGTTCCTAACCCCTGGGGGCCTTAACACCAGCTCCAAGGGCCCAACGCCTGAGCGCCTGAACAATACCTCCAGGTACCTAACCCCTGGGGGCTCCAACACCAGCTCCAGGGGCCCAACCCCTGAGCGCCCGAACCATAGCTCCAGGGGCCCAACCCCTGAGTGCCCGAACCATAGCTCCAGGGGCCCAACCCCTGAGCGCCTGAACCATAGCTGAAATGGCCTAACCCCTGGGGACCCAACACCAGCTCCGGGGGCCCAAACCCTTAGCGCCCGAACCATAGCTCCAGGGGCCCTACCCCAGAACGCCCGAACCATAGCTCCAGGGGCCCAACCCCTGAGCGCCTGAACCATAGCTCAAATGGCCTAACCCCTGGGGACCCAACACCAGCTACAGGGGCCCAACCCCTGAGCCCCCGAACCATAACTCCCGGGTCCTAACCCCCGGGGGCCCCAACACCAGCTCCAGGGGCCCAACCCCTAGGGGCCCCAACACCAGCTCCAGGGGTCCAACCCCTGAGCGCCCGAACCATAGCTCCAGGGGCCCAACCCCTGAGAGCCCGAACCATAGCTCCAGGGGCCCAACCCCTGAGCGCCTGAACCATAGCTCAAATGGCCTAACCCCTGGGGACCCAACACCAGCTCCAGGGGCCCAACCCCTGAGCGCCCGAACCATAACTCCAGGGTCCTAACCCCCGGGGGCCCCAACACCAGCTCCAGGGGCCCAACCCCTGGGGGCCCCAACATCAGCTCCAGGGGCCCAACCCCAGAGCGCCCGAACCATAGCTCCAGGGGCACAACCCCTGAGCGCCTGAAACATAGCTGAAATGGCCTAACCCCTGGGGACCCAACACCAGCTCCGGGGGCCCAACCCTTGAGCGCCCGAACCATAGCTCCAGGGGCCCAACCCCTGAACGCCTGAACCATAGCTCCAGGGGCCCAACCCCTGAGCGCCTGAACCATAGCTCAAATGGCCTAACCCCTGGGGACCCAACACCAGCTCCAGGGGCCCAACCCCTGAGCGCCCGAACCATAACTCCAGGGTCCTAACCCCCGGGGGCCCCAACACCAGCTCCAGGGGCCCAAACCCTAGGGGCCCCAACACCAGCTCCAGGGGTCCAACCCCTGAGCGCCCGAACCATAGCTCCAGGGGCCCAACCCCTGAGCACCCGAACCATAGCTCCAGGGGCCTAAACCCTGGGGCTTCAACACCAGCTCCAGAGACCCAACCACTGGGGCCCCAACACCAGCTCCAGGGGCAAAACCCCTGAGTGCCCGAACCATAGCTCCAGGGGCCTAGTCCCTGGGGGCCCCAACACCAGCTCCAGGGGCCCAACACCTGAGCGCCCGAACAATACCTCCAGGTGCCTAACCCCTGGGGGCCCCAACACCAGTTCCAGGGGCCCAACCTCTGAGCGCCCGAGCCATAGCTCCAGGGGCCTAACCCCCGGGACCCCAACCCCACCTCCAGGGGTCCAACCCCTGGGTGCCCAAACACCAGCTCAAAGGGCCCAAACCCAGAGCGCCCGAACCATAGCTCCAGGGGCCCAACCCCTGGGGGCCCCAACACCAGCTCCAGGGGCCCAACCCCTGAGCGCCCGAACCATAGCTCCACGGGCCTAACCCCTGGGGCCCCAACACCAGCTCCAGGGACCCAACCCCTGGGGCCACAACACCAGCTCCAGGGGCCCAAACCCTGAGTGCCCGAACCATAGCTCCAGAGGCCTAATCCCTGGGGGCCCCAACACCAGCTACAGGGGCCCAACACCTGAGCGCCCGAAAAATACCTTCAGGTGCCTAACCCCTGGGGGCCGCAACACCAGCTCCAGGGTCCCAACCCCGGAGCGCCCGAACCATAGCCCCAGGGGCCCAACCCCTGAGAGCCCGAACCATAGCTCCAGGGGCCTAACCCCTAGGGGCCCCAACCCCAGCTCCAGGGGCCCAACCCCTGGGGGCCCCAACACCAGCTCCAGGGGCCCAACCCCTGAGCGCCCGAACCATAGCTCCAGGGGCCCAACCCCTGAGCGCCCGAACCATAGCTCCAGGGGCCAATCCCTGAGCGCCTGAACCATAGATCAAATAGCCTAACCCCTGGGGACCCAGCACCAGCTCCGGAGCCCAAACCCTAAGCGCCCAAACCATAGCTGCAGGGGCATAACCCTAAGGGCCCCAACCTCAGCTCCAGGGGCCCAACCCCTGGGGGCCCCAACATGAGTTCCAGGGGCCCAACCCCTGAGCGCCCGAACCATAGCTTCAGGGGCCTAACCCCTGAGGGCCTCAACGCCAGCTCCCGGGGCCCAAACCCTGGGGCCCTTGACCCCAGCTCCAGGGGTCCAATGACTGAGCGCCCGAACCCTAGCTCCAGGGGCCTAACCCCTGCGGGCCCCAACACCAGCTCCAAGGGCCCAACCCCTGAGCGCCCGAACCATAGCTAGAGGGGCCTAACCCCCGGGGGCCCCAACCCCAGCTCCAGGGACCCAACCCCTGGGGCCCTCGAACCCAGCTCCATGGGCCCAACCCCTGAGCGCCCGAACCATTGCTCCAGGGGCCCAACCCCTGACGGCCCCAACACCAGCTCCAGGGGCCCAACCCCTTAGCGTCCGAACCATAGCTCCAGGGGCCTAACACCTGGGGGCCCCAACACCAGCTCCAGGGGCCCAACCCCTGAGCGCCCGAACCATAGCTCCAGGGGCCTAACCCCCGGGGCCCCAACCCCACCTCCAGGGGTCCAACCCCTGGGTGCCCCAACACCAGCTCAAAGGGCCCAAACCCAGAGCGCCCGAACCATAGCTCCAGAGGCCTAATCCCTGGGGGCCCGAACACCAGCTCCAGGGGCCCAACACCTGAGCGCCCGAACAATACCTCCAGGTGCCTAACCCCTGGGGGCCGCAACACCAGCTCCAGGGGCCCAACCCCGGAGCGCCCGAACCATAGCTCCAGGGGCCCAACCCCTGAGAGCCCGAACCATAGCTCCAGGGGCCTAACCCCTAGGGGCCCCAACCCCAGCTCCAGGGGCCCAACCCCTGGGGGCCCCAACACCAGCTCCAGTGGCCCAACCCCTGAGCGCCCGGACCATAGCTCCAGGGGCCCAACCCCTGAGCGCCCGAACCATAGCTCCAGTGGCCAATCCCTGAGCGCCTGAACCATAGCTCAAATAGCCTAAGCCCTGGGGCCCCAACACCAGCTCCAGGGGCCCAACCCCTGGGGGTCCGAACACCAGCTCCGGACCGCAAACCCTAAGCGCCCAAACCATAGCTGCAGGGGCATAACCCTAAGGGTCCCAACCTCAGCTCCAGGGGCCCAACCCTTGGGGTCTCCAACATGAGTTCCAGGGGCCCAACCCCTGAGCGCCCGAACCATAGCTTCAGGGGCCTAACCCCCGAGGGCCTCAACGCCAGCTCCCGGGGCCCAAACCCTGGGGCCCTCGACCCCAGCTCCAGGGGTCCAACCACTGAGCGCCCGAACCCTAGCTCCAGGGGCCTAACCCCTGCGGGCCCCAACACCAGCTCCAAGGGCCCGACCCCTGAGCGCCCGAACAATACCTCCAGGGGCCTAAACCCAGGGGGTCCCAACACTAGCTCCAGGGGACCAACCCCTGAGCGCCCGAACCATAACTCCAGGGGCCTAACCCCTGGGGGCCCCCACCCCAGCTCCAAGGGCCCAACCCCTGAGCACCCGAACCATACCTCCAGGGGCCTAACCCCCGGGGGCCCCAACCCCAGCTCCAGGAACCCAACCCCTGGGGCCCTCGACCCCAGCTCCATGGGCCCAACCCCTGAGCGCCCGAACCATTGCTCCAGGTGCCCAACCCCTTACGGCCCCAACACCAGCTCCAGGGGCCCAACCCCTTAGCTCCCGAACCATAGCTCCAGGGGCCTTACACCTGGGGGCCCCCACCCCAGTTCCAAGGGCCCAACCCCTGAGCGCCCGAACCATAGCTCAAGGGGCCTAATCCCGGGGGGACTGAACCCCAGCTGCAGGGGCCTAACCCCCGGGGGCCCCAACCCCAGCTCCAGGGGCCCAATCCCTGGGGCGCACGACCCCAGCTCCAGGGGCCCAACCCCTGAGCGCACGAACCATAGCTCCAGGGGCCCAACCCCTGAGCTCCCGAACCATAGCTCCAGGGGCCTAACACCTGGGGCCCCAACACCAGCTCCAGGGGCCCAACCCCTTGGGGACCAAACACCAGCTCCAGGGGCCCAGCCCCTGAGCGCCCGAACCAAAGCTCCAGGGGCCCAAACCCAGAGCTCCCGAACCAAAGCTCCATGCAGGAAATGCTCTGTGCATTACTCTGCGTGACCACATGGTGTCACGGTTGCTCCATGCAGGAAATGCTCTGGGCATTACTGTGATGGAGTGGGGAGTGTCTGTGTGGGGGATAGGAGAGCAGGGGGTGACTTTAGGTCAGGCGCCCCAACAACAGCTCCAGGGGCCCAACCCCGGAGTGCCCGAACCATAGCTCCAGGTTCCTAACCCCTGGGGACCTTAACACCAGCTCCAAGGGCCCAACGCCTGAGCGCCTAAACAATACCTCCAGGTACCTAACCCCTGGGGGCCCCAACACCAGCTCCAGGGGCCCAACCCCTGAGCGCTCAAACCATAGCTCCAGGAGCCCAACCCCTGAGTGCCCGAACCATAGCTCCAGGGGCCCAACCCCTGAGCGCCTGAAACATAGCTGAAATGGCCTAACCCCTGGGGACCCAACACCAGCTCCAGAGGCCCAACCCCTGAGCGCCCGAAACATAGATCCAGGGGCCTAACACCCGGGGGCCCCAACCCCAGCTCGAAGGGCCCAACCCCTGAGGCCCTCGACCCCAGCTCCAGGGGCTCAACCCCTGAGCGCCCGAACCATAGCTCTGGGTTCTAACCCCTGGGGCCCCAACCCCACCTCCAGGGGTCCAACCCCTGGGTGCCCCAACACCAGCTCAAAGGGCCCAAACCCAGAGCGCCCGAACCATAGCTCCAGGGTCCCAACCCCTGGGGGTCCCAACACCAGCTCCAGGGACCCAACCCCTGAGCGCCCGAACCATAGCTCCAGGGGCCTAACACCCGGGGCCCCAACCACACCTCCAGGGGTCCAACCCCTGGGTGCCCCAACACCAGCTCAAAGGGTCCAAACCCAGAGCGCCCGAACCGTAGCTCCAGGGGCCCAACCCCTGGGGGCCCCAACACCAGCTCCAGGGGCCCAACTCCTGAGCGCCCGAACCATAGCTCCAGGGGCCTAACCCCTGGGGCCCCAACACCAGCTCCAGAGACCCAACCCCTGGGGCCACAACACCAGCTCCAGGGGCCCAAACCCTGAGTGCCCGAACCATAGCTCCAGAGGCCTAATCCCTGGGGGCCCCAACACCAGCTCCAGGGGCCCAACCCCGGAGCGCCCGAACCATAGCTCCAGGGGCCCAACCCCTGAAAGCCCGAACCATAGCTCCAGGGGTCTAACCCCTAGGGGCCCCAACCCCAGCTAGAGGGTCCCAACCCCTGGGGGCCCCAACACCAGCTCCAGGGGCCCAACCCCTGAGCGCCCGAACCATAGCTCCAGGGGCCCAACCCCTGAGCGCCCGAACCATAGCTCAAGTAGCCTAACCCCTGGGGCCCCAACACCAGCTCCAGGGGCCCAACCCCTGGGGGCCTGAACACCAGCTCCGGAGCCCAAACCCTAAGCGCCCAAACCATAGCTGCAGGGGCATAACCCTAAGGGCCCCAACCTCAGCTCCAGGGGCCCAACTCCTGAGGGCTCCAACATGAGTTCCAGGGGCCCAACCCCTGAGCGCCCGAACCATAGCTTCAGGGGTCTAACCCCCGAGGGCCTCAACGCGAGCTCCAGGGGCCCAAACCCTGGGGCCCTCGACCCTAGCTCCAGGGGCCTAACCCCTGCGGGCCCCAACACCAGCTCCAAGGGCCCGACCCCTGAGCGCCCGAACAATACCTCCAGGGGCCTAAACCCTGGGGGCCCCAACACTAGCTCCAGGGGACCAACCCCTGAGCGCCCGAACCATAACTCCAGGGGCCTAACCCCTGGGGGCCCCCACCCCAGCTCCAAGGGCCCAACCCCTGAGCGCCCGAACCATAGCTCCAGGGGCCTAACCCCCGGGGGCCCCAACCCCAGCTCCAGGGACCCAACCCCTGGGGCCCTCGACCCCAGCTCCATGGGCCCAACCCCTGAGCGCCCGAACCATTGCTCCAGGGGCCCAACCCTTGACGGCCCCAACACCAGCTCCAGGGGCCCAACCCCTTAGCGCCCGAACCATAGCTCCAGGGGCCTAACACCTGGGGGCCCCCACCCCAGATCCAAGGGCCCAACCCCTGAGCGCCCGAACCATAACTTCAGGGGCCTAATCCCGGGGGGACTGAACCCCAGCTGCAGGGGCCTAACCCCCGGGGGCCCCAACCCCAGCTCCAGGGGCCCAATCCCTGGGGCGCACGACCCCAGCTCCAGGGGCCCGACTCCTGAGAGCACGAACCATAGCTCCAGGGGCCCAACCCCTGAGCGCCTGAAATATAGCTGAAATGGCCTAACCCCTGGGGACCTAACACCAGCTCCGGGGGCCCAACCCCTGAGCGCCCGAACCATAGCTCCAGGGTCCTAACCCCCGGGGGCCCCAACACCAGCTCCAGGGGCCCAACCCCTAGGGGCCCCAACACCAGCTCCAGGGGTCCAACCCCTGAGTGCCCGAACCATAGCCCAAGGGCCCAACCCCTGAGCGCCCGAACCATAGCTCCAGGGGCCCAAACCCTGAGCGCCTGAACCATAGCTAAAATGGCCTAACCCCTGGGGACCCAACACCAGCTCCAGGGGCCCAACCCCTGAGTGCCCGAACCATAACTCCAGGGTCCTAACCCCCGGGAGCCCCAACTCCAGCTCCAGGGGCCCAACCCCTGGGGGCCCCAACATCAGCTCCAGGGGCCCAAACCCAGAGCGCCCGAACCATAGCTCCAGGGGCCCAACCCCTGGGGGCCCCAAAACCAGCTCCAGGGGCCAAACCCCTGAGCGCCCGAACCATAGCTCCAGGGGCCTAACCCCTGGGGCTTCAACACCAGCTCCAGAGACCCAACCACTGGGGCCCCAACACCAGCTCCAGGGGCAAAACCCCTGAGTGCCCGAACCATAGCTCCAGGGGCCTAGTCCCTGGGGGCCCCAACACCAGCTCCAGGGGCCCAACACTTGAGCACCCGAACAATACCTCCAGGTGCCTAACCCCTGGGGGCCCCAACACCAGTTCCAGGGGCCCAACCTCTGAGCGCCCGAACCATAGCTCCAGGGGCCTAACCCCCGGGGGCCCCAACACCAGCTCCAGGGGCCCAACCCCTGTGCGTTCGAACCATAGCTCCAGGGGCCTAACCCCTGGGGCCCCAAACCCACCTCCAGAGGTCCAACCTCTGGGTGCCCCAACACCAGCTCAAAGGTCCCAAACCCAGAGCGCCCGAACCATAGCTCCAGGGGCCCAACCCCTGGGGGCCCCAACACCAGCTCCAGGGGCCCAACCCCTGAACGCACGAACCATAGCTCCAGGGGCCTAACCCCTGGGGCCCCAACACCAGCTCCAGGGAACCAACCCCTGGGGCCACAACATCAGCTCCAGGGGCCCAAACCCTGAGTACCCGAACCATAGCTCCAGAGGCCTAATCCCTGGGGGCCCCAACACCAGCTCCAGGGGCCCAACCCCTGAACGCCCGAACCATAGCTCCAGGGGCCTAACCCCTGGGGCCCCAACACCAGCTCCAGGGACCCAACCCCTGGGGCCACAACATCAGCTCCAAGGGCCCAAACCCTGAGTACCCGAACCATAGCTCCAGAGCCCTAATCCCTGGGGGCCCCAACACCAGTTCCAGGGTCCCAACACCTGAGCGCCCGAACAATACCTTCAGGTGCCTAACGCCTGGGGGCCGCAACACCAGCTCCAGGGGCCCAACCCCGGAGCGCCTGAACCATAGCTCCAGGGGCCCAACCCCTGAGAGCCCGAATCATAGCTCCAGGGGCCTAACCCCTAGGGGCCCCAACCCCAGCTCCAGGGTCCCAACCCCTGGGGGCCCCAACACCAGTTCCAGGGGCCCAACCCCTGAGCGCCCGAACCATAGCTCCAGGGGCCAATCCCTGAGCGCCTGAACCATAGCTCAAATAGCCTAACCCCTAGGGCCCCAACACCAGCTCCAGGGGCCCAACCCTTGGGAGCCCGAACACCAGCTCCGGAGCCCAAACCCTAAGCGCCCAAACCGTAGCTGCAGGGGCATAAAACTAAGGGCCCCAACCTCAGCTCCAGGGGCCCAACCCCTGGGGGCCCCAACATGAGTTCCAGGTGCCCAACCCCTGAGCGCCCGAACCATAGCTTCAGGGGCCTAACCCCCGAGGGCCTCAACGCCAGCTCCCGGAGGCCAAACCCTGGGGCCCTCGACCCCAGCTCCAGGGGTCCAACCACTGAGCGCCCGAACCCTAGGTCCAGGGGATTAACCCCTGCGGGCCCCAACACCAGCTCCAAGGGCCCAACCCCTGAGCGCCCGAACAATACCTCCAGGGGCCTAAAGCCTGGGGGCCCCAACACTAGCTCCAGGGGCCCAACCCCTGAGCGCCCGAACCATAACTCCAGGGGCCTAACCCCGGGGGGCCCCCACCCCAGCTCCAAGGGCCCAACCCCTGAGCGCCCGAACCATAGCTCCAGGGGCCTAACCCCCGGGGGCCCCAACCCCAGCTCCAGGGACCCACCCCTGGGGCCCTCGACCCCAGCTCCATGGGCCCAACCCCTGAGCGCCCGAACCATTGCTCCAGGGGCCAAACCCCTGACAGCCCCAACACCAGCTCCAGGGGCCCAACCCCTTAGCGCCCGAACCATAGCTCCAGGGGCCTAACACCTGGGGGACTGAACCCCAGCTGCAGGGGCCTAACCCCCGGGGGCCCCAACCCAAGCTCCAGGGGCCCAATCGCTGGGGCGCACGACCCCAGTTCCAAGGGCCCAACCCCTGAGCGCCCGAACCATAGCTCCAGGGGCCTAATCCCGGGGGGACTGAACCCCAGCTGCAGGGGCCTAACCCCCGGGGGCCCCAAACCCAGCTCCAGGGGCCCAATCGCTGGGGCGCACGACCCCAGCTCCAGGGGCCCAACCCCTGAGCGCACGAACCATAGCTCCAGGGGCCCAACCCCTGAGATCCCGAACCATAGCTCCAGGGGCCTAACACCTGGGGCCCCAACACCAGCTCCAGGGGCCCAACCCCTTGGGGACCAAACACCAGCTCCAGGGGCCCAGCCCCTGAGCGCCCGAACCAAAGCTCCAGGAGCCTAACCCCTGGGGGCCCCAACACCAGCTCCAGGGGCCCAACCCCTGGGAGCCCCAACACCAGCTCCAGGGGCCCAAACCCAGAGCTCCCGAACCAAAGCTCCATGCAGGAAATGCTCTGTGCATTAACCTGCGTGACCACATGGTGTCACGGTTGCTCCATGCGGGGAAATGCTCTGTGTATTACCCTGTGTGGCTACATGGTGTCACTGTTGCTCCATGCAGGAAATGCTCTGGGCATTACTGTGATGGAGTGGGGAGTGTCTGTGTGGGGGATAGGAGAGCAGGGGGTGACTTTAGGTCAGGGGCCCCAACAACAGCTCCAGGGGCTCAACCCCGGAGTGCCCGAACCATAGCTCCAGGTTCCTAACCCCTGGGGGCCTTAACACCAGCTCCAAGGGCCCAACGCCTGAGCGCCTGAACAATACCTCCAGGTACCTAACCCCTGGGGGCCCCAACACCAGCTCCAGGGGCCCAACCCCTGAGCGCCCGAACCATAGCTCCAGGGGCCCAATCCCTGAGTGCCCGAACCATAGCTCCAGGGGCCCAACCCCTGAGCGCCTGAACCATAGCTGAAATGGCCTAACCCCTGGGGACCCAACACCAGCTCCGGGGGCCCAACCCCTGAGCGCCCGAGCCATAGCTCCAGGGGACCAACCCCTGAACGCCCGAACCATAGCTCCAGGGGCCCAACCCCTGAGCGCCTGAACCATAGCTCAAATGGCCTAACCCCTGGGGACCCAACACCAGCTCCAGGGGCCCAACCCCTGAGCGCCCGAACCATAACTCCAGGGTCCTAACCCCCGGGGGCCCCAACACCAGCTCCAGGGCCCCAACCCCTGGGGGCCCCAACACCAGCTCCAGGGGCCCAACCCCTGAGCGCCCGAACCATAGCTCCAGGGGCTTAACCCCTGGGGGCCCCAACACCAGCTCCAAGGGCCCAACCCCTGAGCGCCCGAACAATACCTCCAGGGGCCTAAATCCTGGGGGCCGCAACACAAGGTCCAGGGGCCCAACGCCTGGGGCCCTCGACCCCAGCTCCAGGGGCCCAACCCCTGAGCGCCCGAACCAAAGCTCCAGGAGCCTAACCCCTGGGGGCCCCAACACCAGCTCCAGGGGCCCAACCCCTGGGAGCCCCAACACCAGCTCCAGGGGCCCAAACCCAGAGCTCCCGAACCAAAGCTCCATGCAGGAAATGCTCTGTGCATTACCCTGCATGACCACATGGTGTCACGGTTGCTCCATGCGGGGAAATGCTCTGTGTATTACCCTGTGTGGCTACATGGTGTCACTGTTGCTCCATGCAGGAAATGCTCTGGGCATTACTGTGATGGAGTGGGGAGTGTCTGTGTGGGGGATAGGAGAGCAGGGGGTGACTTTAGGTCAGGGGCCCCAACAACAGCTCCAGGGGCCCAACCCCGGAGTGCCCGAACCATAGCTCCAGGTTCCTAACCCCTGGGGGCCTTAACACCAGCTCCAAGGGCCCAACGCCTGAGCGCCTGAAAAATACCTCCAGGTACATAAGCCCTGGGGGCCCCAACACCAGCTCCAGGGGCCCAACCACTGAGCGCCCGAACCATAGCTCCAGGGGCCCAACCCCTGAGTGCCCGAACCATAGCTCCAGGGGCCCAACCCCTGAGCGCCTGAACCATAGCTCAAATGGCCTAACCCCTGGGGACCGAACACCAGCTCCGGGGGCCCAACACCTGGGGGCCCCAACACCAGCTCCAGGGGCCCAACCACTGAGCGCCCGAACCATAAGTCCATGGTCCTAACCCCCGGGGGCCCCAACACCAGCTACAGGAGCCCAACCCCTGGGGGCCCCAGCACCAGCTCCAAGGGCCCAACCCCTGAGCGCCCGAACAATACCTCCAGGGGCCTAAATCCTGGGGGCCCCAACACAAGCTCCAGGGGCCCAACCCCTGGGGCTCTCGACCCCAGCTCCAGGGGCCCAACCCCTGAGCGCCCGAACCATAGCTCCAGGGACCAAACCCTGACGGCCCCAACACCAGCTGCAGGGGCCCAAACCCTGAGCGCCCGAACCATAGCTCCAGGGGCCTAACTCCTGGGGCCCCAACACCGGATCCAGGGGCCCAGCCACTGGGGGCCCCAACATCAGCTCCAGGGGCCCAACCCCTGAGCGCCCGAACCATAGCTCCAGGGGCCTAACACATGGGGGACCCCACCCCAGCTCTAAGGGCCCAACACCTGAGCGCCCGAACCATCGCTCCAGGGGCCTAACGCCTGGTGGCCCCAACCCCAGCTCCAGGGGCCTAACCCCCGGGGGCCCCAACCCCAGCTCCAGGGGCCCAAACCCTGGGGCCCTCGACCCCAGCTCCAGGGGCCCAACCGCTGAACACCCGAACCATAGCTCCAGGGGCCCAACCCCTGAGCGCCCGAACCATAGCTCCAGGGGAATAACCCCTGGGGCCCCAACACTAGCTCCAGGAGCCCAACCCCTTGGGGCCCCAACATCAGCTCTGGGGGCCCAACCCCTGAGCGCCCGAACCAAAGCTCCAGGGACCTAGCCCCTGGGGGCCCCAAACGCAGCTCCAGGGGCACAACCACTGGGGGCCCTAAAACCAGCTCCAGGGGCCCAGCCCCTGAGCACCCGAACCATAGCTCCAGGGGCCTAACCCCCGGGGGCCCCAACCCCAGCTCCAGAGGTCCAATCCCTGGGGGAACCAACACCAGCTGCAGGGGCCCAACCCCTGAGCGCCCGAACCATAGCTCCTGGGGTCTAACCCCGCGGGCCCCAACCACAGCTCCAGGGGCCCAACCCCTGCGGGCCCCAACACCAGCTCCAGGATCCCAACCCCTGGGGGCCCCAACACCAGCTCCAGGGGCCCAACCCCAGAGCGCCCTAAACATAGCTCCAGGGGAACAACCCCTGGGGGCCCCAACACCAGCTCCAGCGGCCCAACCCCTGAGCGCCCGAACCATAGCTCCAGGGTCCTAACCCCTTGGGCCCCAACACGAACTCCAGGGGCCCAACCTCTTCGGGCTCAAACACCAGCTCCAGGGTCCCAACCCCTGAGCGCCCTAACCATAGCTCCAGGGGCCTAATCCCTGGGGGCCCCAACACCAGCTCCAAAGGCCCAACCCCTGAGCGCCCGAACAATACCTCCGAGGCCTAAACCCTGGGGGCCCCAACACCAGCGCCACGGGCCCAACCCCTGAGTGCCCGAACCATAGCTACAGGGGCCTAACCCCTGGGGCCCCAACACCAGCTCCAGGGGCCCAACCCCTGGGGGCCCCAACACCAGCTCCAGGGGCCCAACCCCTGAGCGCCCAAACCATAGCTCCAGGGGCCTAACTCCTAGGGGCCCCAACCCCAGCTCCAGGGGCCCAACCCCTGGGTGCCCCAACACCAGCTCCAGGAGCCCAACCCCTGAGCGCCCGAAACATAGATCCAGGGCCCTAACCCCCGGGGGCACCAACCCAAGCTCCAGGGGCCCAATCCCTGAGCGCCCGAACCATAGCTCCAGGGGCCCAACCCCTGAGCGCCCGAACCATAGCTCCAGGGGAATAACCCCTGAGCCCCAACACCAGCTCTGGGGGCCCAACCCCTGAGCGCCCGAACCAAAGCTCCAGGGACCTAGCCCCTGAGCACCCGAACCATAGCTCCAGGGGCCTAACCCCCGGGGGCCCCAACCCCAGCTCCAGAGGCCCAATCCCTGGGGTCCCCAACACCAGCTCCAGGAGCCCAACCCCTTGGGGCCCCAAACCCAGCTCCAGGGGCCCAACTCCTGGCGGCCCGAACACCAGCTCAAGGGGTCCAACCCCTGAGCGCCCGAACCATAGCTCCAGGGTCCTAACCCCTTGGGCCCCAACACGAGCTCCAGGGGCCCAAGCTCTTCGGGCTCAAACACCAGCTCCAGGGTCCCAACCCCTGAGCGCCCTAACCATAGCTCCAGGGGCCTAATCCCTGGGGGCCCCAACACCAGCTCCAAAGGCCCAACCCCTGAGCGCCCGAACAATACCTCCGGGGCCTAACCCCTGGGGGCCCCAACACCAGCGCCACGGGCCCAACCCCTGAGTGCCCGAACCATAGCTCCAGGGGCATAACCCCTGGGGGCCCCCACTCCAGCTCCAAGGGCCCAACCCCTGAGCGCCCGAACCATAGCGCCAGGGGCCTAACCCCTGGGGCCCCAACACCAGCTCCAGGGGCCCAACCCCTGGGAGCCCCAACACCAGCTCCCGGGGCCCAACCCCTGAGCGCCTGAACCAGAGCTCCAGGGGCCTAACCCCTAGGGGCCCCAACCCCAGCTCCAGAGGGCCCAACCTATGGGGGCCCCAACACCACCTCCAGGGGCCCAACCCGTGAGCGCCCGAACCATAGCTCCAGGGGCCTAACCCCAGGGAGCCCCAACCCAAGCTCCAGGGGCGCAACCCCTGAGCGCCCGAACCATAGCTCCAGGGGTCCAACCCCTGAGCGCTCGAACCATAGCTCCAGGGGCCTAACCCCTGGGGCCCCAACACCAGCTCCAGGGGCCCAACCCATGGGGGCCTCAACACCAGCTCCAGGGGCCCAACCCCTGAGCGCCCGAACCACAGCTCCAGGGGCCTAACCCCTGGGGGCCCCAACCCCAGCTCCAGGGGCCAAACCCCTGAACGTCCAAACCATATCTCCAGGGGCCTAACCCCCGGGGGCCCCAACCCCAGCTCCAGGGGCAAAACCCCTTTGGGCCCCAACACCAGCTCCAGGGGCTCAACCCCTGAGTACACGAACCATAGCTCCAGGGGCCTAACTCCTGGGGCCCCAACACCAGATCCAGGGGCCCAGCCACTGGGGGCCCAAACACCAGCTCCAAGGGCCCAACCCCTGAGCGCCCGAACCATAGCTACAGGGGCCTAACCCCTGGGGCCCCAACACCAGCTCCAGGGGCCCAACCCCTGGGGGCCCCAACACCAGCTCCAGGGGCCCAACCCCTGAGCGCCCGAACCATAGCTCCAGGGGCCTAACTCCTAGGGGCCCCAACCCCAGCTCCAGGGGCCCAACCCCTGGGTGCCCCAACACCAGCTCCAGGAGCCCAACCCCTGAGCGCCCGAAACATAGATCCAGGGCCCTAACCCCCGGGGGCACCAACCCAAGCTCCAGGGGCCCAATCCCTGAGCGCCCGAACCATAGCTCCAGGGGCCCAACCCCTGAGCGCCCGAACCGTAGCTCCAGGGGAATAACCCCTGAGCCCCAACACCAGCTCTGGGGGCCCAACCCCTGAGCGCACGAACCATAGCTCCAGGGGCCCAACCCCTGAGATCCCGAACCATAGCTCCAGGGGCCTAACACCTGGGGCCCCAACACCAGCTCCAGGGGCCCAACCCCTTGGGGACCAAACACCAGCTCCAGGGGCCCAGCCCCTGAGCGCCCGAACCAAAGCTCCAGGAGCCTAACCCCTGGGGGCCCCAACACCAGCTCCAGGGGCCCAACCCCTGGGAGCCCCAACACCAGCTCCAGGGGCCCAAACCCAGAGCTCCCGAACCAAAGCTCCATGCAGGAAATGCTCTGTGCATTAACCTGCGTGACCACATGGTGTCACGGTTGCTCCATGCGGGGAAATGCTCTGTGTATTACCCTGTGTGGCTACATGGTGTCACTGTTGCTCCATGCAGGAAATGCTCTGGGCATTACTGTGATGGAGTGGGGAGTGTCTGTGTGGGGGATAGGAGAGCAGGGGGTGACTTTAGGTCAGGGGCCCCAACAACAGCTCCAGGGGCTCAACCCCGGAGTGCCCGAACCATAGCTCCAGGTTCCTAACCCCTGGGGGCCTTAACACCAGCTCCAAGGGCCCAACGCCTGAGCGCCTGAACAATACCTCCAGGTACCTAACCCCTGGGGGCCCCAACACCAGCTCCAGGGGCCCAACCCCTGAGCGCCCGAACCATAGCTCCAGGGGCCCAAACCCTGAGTGCCCGAACCATAGCTCCAGGGGCCCAACCCCTGAGCGCCTGAACCATAGCTGAAATGGCCTAACCCCTGGGGACCCAACACCAGCTCCGGGGGCCCAACCCCTGAGCGCCCGAGCCATAGCTCCAGGGGACCAACCCCTGAACGACCGAACCATAGCTCCAGGGGCCCAACCCCTGAGCGCCTGAACCATAGCTCAAATGGCCTAACCCCTGGGGACCCAACACCAGCTCCAGGGGCCCAACCCCTGAGCGCCCGAACCATAACTCCAGGGTCCTAACCCCCGGGGGCCCCAACACCAGCTCCAGGGCCCCAACCCCTGGGGGCCCCAACACCAGCTCCAGGGGCCCAACCCCTGAGCGCCCGAACCATAGCTCCAGGGGCTTAACCCCTGGGGGCCCCAACACCAGCTCCAAGGGCCCAACCCCTGAGCGCCCGAACAATACCTCCAGGGGCCTAAATCCTGGGGGCCGCAACACAAGGTCCAGGGGCCCAACGCCTGGGGCCCTCGACCCCAGCTCCAGGGGCCCAACCCCTGAGCGCCCGAACCAAAGCTCCAGGAGCCTAACCCCTGGGGGCCCCAACACCAGCTCCAGGGGCCCAACCCCTGGGGGCCCCAACACCAGCTCCAGGGGCCCAAACCCAGAGCTCCCGAACCAAAGCTCCATGCAGGAAATGCTCTGTGCATTACCCTGCATGACCACATGGTGTCACGGTTGCTCCATGCGGGGAAATGCTCTGTGTATTACCCTGTGTGGCTACATGGTGTCACTGTTGCTCCATGCAGGAAATGCTCTGGGCATTACTGTGATGGAGTGGGGAGTGTCTGTGTGGGGGATAGGAGAGCAGGGGGTGACTTTAGGTCAGGGGCCCCAACAACAGCTCCAGGGGCCCAACCCCGGAGTGCCCGAACCATAGCTCCAGGTTCCTAACCCCTGGGGGCCTTAACACCAGCTCCAAGGGCCCAACGCCTGAGCGCCTGAAAAATACCTCCAGGTACATAAGCCCTGGGGGCCCCAACACCAGCTCCAGGGGCCCAACCACTGAGCGCCCGAACCATAGCTCCAGGGGCCCAACCCCTGAGTGCCCGAACCATAGCTCCAGGGGCCCAACCCCTGAGCGCCTGAACCATAGCTCAAATGGCCTAACCCCTGGGGACCGAACACCAGCTCCGGGGGCCCAACACCTGGGGGCCCCAACACCAGCTCCAGGGGCCCAACCACTGAGCGCCCGAACCATAAGTCCATGGTCCTAACCCCCGGGGGCCCCAACACCAGCTACAGGAGCCCAACCCCTGGGGGCCCCAGCACCAGCTCCAGGGGCCCAACTCCTGAGCGCCCGAACCATAGCTCCAGGGGCTTAACCCCTGGGGGCCCCAACACCAGCTCCAAGGGCCCAACCCCTGAGCGCCCGAACAATACCTCCAGGGGCCTAAATCCTGGGGGCCCCAACACAAGCTCCAGGGGCCCAACCCCTGGGGCTCTCGACCCCAGCTCCAGGGGCCCAACCCCTGAGCGCCCGAACCATAGCTCCAGGGACCAAACCCTGACGGCCCCAACACCAGCTGCAGGGGCCCAAACCCTGAGCGCCCGAACCATAGCTCCAGGGGCCTAACTCCTGGGGCCCCAACACCGGATCCAGGGGCCCAGCCACTGGGGGCCCCAACATCAGCTCCAGGGGCCCAACCCCTGAGCGCCCGAACCATAGCTCCAGGGGCCTAACACATGGGGGACCCCACCCCAGCTCTAAGGGCCCAACACCTGAGCGCCCGAACCATCGCTCCAGGGGCCTAACGCCTGGTGGCCCCAACCCCAGCTCCAGGGGCCTAACCCCCGGGGGCCCCAACCCCAGCTCCAGGGGCCCAAACCCTGGGGCCCTCGACCCCAGCTCCAGGGGCCCAACCGCTGAACACCCGAACCATAGCTCCAGGGGCCCAACCCCTGAGCGCCCGAACCATAGCTCCAGGGGAATAACCCCTGGGGCCCCAACACCAGCTCCAGGAGCCCAACCCCTTGGGGCCCCAACATCAGCTCTGGGGGCCCAACCCCTGAGCGCCCGAACCAAAGCTCCAGGGACCTAGCCCCTGGGGGCCCCAAACGCAGCTCCAGGGGCACAACCACTGGGGGCCCTAAAACCAGCTCCAGGGGCCCAGCCCCTGAGCACCCGAACCATAGCTCCAGGGGCCTAACCCCCGGGGGCCCCAACCCCAGCTCCAGAGGTCCAATCCCTGGGGGAACCAACACCAGCTGCAGGGGCCCAACCCCTGAGCGCCCGAACCATAGCTCCTGGGGTCTAACCCCGCGGGCCCCAACCACAGCTCCAGGGGCCCAACCCCTGCGGGCCCCAACACCAGCTCCAGGATCCCAACCCCTGGGGGCCCCAACACCAGCTCCAGTGGCCCAACCCCAGAGCGCCCTAAACATAGCTCCAGGGGAACAACCCCTGGGGGCCCCAACACCAGCTCCAGCGGCCCAACCCCTGAGCGCCCGAACCATAGCTCCAGGGTCCTAACCCCTTGGGCCCCAACACGAACTCCAGGGGCCCAACCTCTTCGGGCTCAAACACCAGCTCCAGGGTCCCAACCCCTGAGCGCCCTAACCATAGCTCCAGGGGCCTAATCCCTGGGGGCCCCAACACCAGCTCCAAAGGCCCAACCCCTGAGCGCCCGAACAATACCTCCGAGGCCTAAACCCTGGGGGCCCCAACACCAGCGCCACGGGCCCAACCCCTGAGTGCCCGAACCATAGCTACAGGGGCCTAACCCCTGGGGCCCCAACACCAGCTCCAGGGGCCCAACCCCTGGGGGCCCCAACACCAGCTCCAGGGGCCCAACCCCTGAGCGCCCAAACCATAGCTCCAGGGGCCTAACTCCTAGGGGCCCCAACCCCAGCTCCAGGGGCCCAACCCCTGGGTGCCCCAACACCAGCTCCAGGGGCCCAACCCCTGAGCGCCCGAAACATAGATCCAGGGCCCTAACCCCCGGGGGCACCAACCCAAGCTCCAGGGGCCCAATCCCTGAGCGCCCGAACCATAGCTCCAGGGGCCCAACCCCTGAGCGCCCGAACCATAGCTCCAGGGGAATAACCCCTGAGCCCCAACACCAGCTCTGGGGGCCCAACCCCTGAGCGCCCGAACCAAAGCTCCAGGGACCTAGCCCCTGAGCACCCGAACCATAGCTCCAGGGGCCTAACCCCCGGGGGCCCCAACCCCAGCTCCAGAGGCCCAATCCCTGGGGTCCCCAACACCAGCTCCAGGAGCCCAACCCCTTGGGGCCCCAAACCCAGCTCCAGGGGCCCAACTCCTGGCGGCCCGAACACCAGCTCAAGGGGTCCAACCCCTGAGCGCCCGAACCATAGCTCCAGGGTCCTAACCCCTTGGGCCCCAACACGAGCTCCAGGGGCCCAAGCTCTTCGGGCTCAAACACCAGCTCCAGGGTCCCAACCCCTGAGCGCCCTAACCATAGCTCCAGGGGCCTAATCCCTGGGGGCCCCAACACCAGCTCCAAAGGCCCAACCCCTGAGCGCCCGAACAATACCTCCGGGGCCTAACCCCTGGGGGCCCCAACACCAGCGCCACGGGCCCAACCCCTGAGTGCCCGAACCATAGCTCCAGGGGCATAACCCCTGGGGGCCCCCACTCCAGCTCCAAGGGCCCAACCCCTGAGCGCCCGAACCATAGCGCCAGGGGCCTAACCCCTGGGGCCCCAACACCAGCTCCAGGGGCCCAACCCCTGGGAGCCCCAACACCAGCTCCCGGGGCCCAACCCCTGAGCGCCTGAACCAGAGCTCCAGGGGCCTAACCCCTAGGGGCCCCAACCCCAGCTCCAGAGGGCCCAACCTATGGGGGCCCCAACACCACCTCCAGGGGCCCAACCCGTGAGCGCCCGAACCATAGCTCCAGGGGCCTAACCCCAGGGAGCCCCAACCCAAGCTCCAGGGGCCCAACCCCTGAGCGCCCGAACCATAGCTCCAGGGGTCCAACCCCTGAGCGCTCGAACCATAGCTCCAGGGGCCTAACCCCTGGGGCCCCAACACCAGCTCCAGGGGCCCAACCCATGGGGGCCTCAACACCAGCTCCAGGGGCCCAACCCCTGAGCGCCCGAACCACAGCTCCAGGGGCCTAACCCCTGGGGGCCCCAACCCCAGCTCCAGGGGCCAAACCCCTGAACGTCCAAACCATATCTCCAGGGGCCTAACCCCCGGGGGCCCCAACCCCAGCTCCAGGGGCAAAACCCCTTTGGGCCCCAACACCAGCTCCAGGGGCTCAACCCCTGAGTACACGAACCATAGCTCCAGGGGCCTAACTCCTGGGGCCCCAACACCAGATCCAGGGGCCCAGCCACTGGGGGCCCAAACACCAGCTCCAAGGGCCCAACCCCTGAGCGCCCGAACCATAGCTACAGGGGCCTAACCCCTGGGGCCCCAACACCAGCTCCAGGGGCCCAACCCCTGGGGGCCCCAACACCAGCTCCAGGGGCCCAACCCCTGAGCGCCCAAACCATAGCTCCAGGGGCCTAACTCCTAGGGGCCCCAACCCCAGCTCCAGGGGCCCAACCCCTGGGTGCCCCAACACAGATCCAGGGCCCTAACCCCCGGGGGCACCAACCCAAGCTCCAGGGGCCCAATCCCTGAGCGCCCGAACCATAGCTCCAGGGGCCCAACCCCTGAGCGCCCGAACCGTAGCTCCAGGGGAATAACCCCTGAGCCCCAACACCAGCTCTGGGGGCCCAACCCCTGAGCGCCCGAACCAAAGCTCCAGGGACCTAGCCCCTGAGCACCCGAACCATAGCTCCAGGGGCTTAACCCCCGGGGGCCCCAACCCCAGCTCATAGACTCATAGACTCATAGACTCATAGGTCAGAAGGGACCAATCTGATCATCTAGTCTGACCTCCTGCACAAGGCAGGCCACAGAACCCCACCCATCCAATTTTATACAACCCCTATCCCAGGATTGAGTTTTTGAAATCCTCAAAAATGGTTTGAAGACCTCAAGCTGCAGAGACACCACCAGCAAGCGACCCGTGCCCCACGCTGCAGGGGAAGGCGAAAAACCTCCAGGGCACCTGCCAATCCGCCCTGGAGGAAAATTCCTTCCCGACCCCAAATATGGCGATCAGCTAAACCCTGAGCATGTGGGCAAGAGTCACCAGCCAGCACCCAAGAAGGAGTTCTCCGCAGCAACTCAGTACCCATCGCATGCAACATCTCCCCGCAGACCATTGAGCAGACCTGTCTGGTGGTAATTCAAGATCAATTGCCCAAATTAACGATCCTATCATAACATCCCCTCCATATACTTATCAAGCTTTGTCTTAAAGCCAGGAAAGTCTTTTGCCCCTACTACTTCCCTCGGAAGGCTATTCCAGAACTTCACTCCCCTAATGGTCAGAAACCTTCGTCTAATTTCAAGCCTAAACTTCCTAATATCCAGTTTATACCCATTCGTCCTCGTGGTTACATTAGTACTAAACTTAAATAATTCCTCTCCCTCCCTAACGTTAACCCCCTTGATATATTTATATAGGGCGAGCATATCCCCCCTCAGCCTTCTTTTGGCCAGGCTAAACAAGCCAAGCTCTTTGAGTCTCCTTTCATAAGGCAGTTTTTCCATTCCTCGGATCATCCTCGTAGCCCGTCTCTGAACCTGTTCCAGTTTGAATTCATCCTTCTTGAACATGGGACACCAGAACTGCACACAGTATTCCAGATGGGGTCTCACCAACGCCGTATACAACGGTACTAACACCTCCTTATCCTTGCAGGAAATACCCCGCCTGATGCATCCCAAAATCGCATTTGCTTTTTTAACAGCCGTATCACATTGGCGACTCATAGTCATCCTGCTATCAACCAGTACCCCAAGGTCCTTCTCTTCTTCCGTCGCTTCCAACTGATGCGCCCCCAACGTATATCCAAAATTCTTATTATTAGTTCCTAAATGCATGACCTTGCACTTCTCACTATTGTATTTCATCCTATTTCTATTACTCCAGTTTACAAGGTGGTTCAGATCTTCTTGAATAGCATCCCTGTCCTTCTCCGTGTTAGCAATACCCCCCAGCTTCGTGTCATCCGCGAACTTTATTAGCACATTCCCGCTCTTTGTGCCAAGGTCAGTAATAAAAAGGTTAAATAAGATCGGTCCCAAAACCGATCCTTGAGGGACTCCACTGGTGACCTCCTTCCAGTCCGACAGTTCACCTTTCAATACGACCCTCTGGAGTCTCCCCTTTAACCAGTTCCTTATCCACCTTACAACTTTCATATTCACTCCCAGCTTTTCCAATTTAACTAACAGCTCCCCGTGCGGAACCGTGTCGAACGCCTTACTGAAATCTAGGTAAATTATATCTACCGCATTTCCTTTATCTAAGTAATCCGTCACCTTCTCAAAGAAGGAGATCAGATTGGTTTGGCACGATCTACCTTTAGTAAATCCGTGTTGCAATTCGTCACAATTACCATTGACCTCTATGTCCTTAACTACTTTCTCTCTTAAAATTTTTTCCAAGACCTTACATACTACAGACGTCAAGCTAACAGGCCTATAATTACCCGGATCACTCTTTTTCCCTTTCTTAAAAATAGGAACTACATTAGCAATCCTCCAGTCATACGGCACAACACCCGAGATTATCGATCGCTTAAAAATTCTCGCTAACGGGCTCGCAATTTCACGCGCCAGTTCCTTTAATATCCTCGGGTGGAGATTGTCCGGGCCCTCCGACTTCGACCCATCGAGCTGTTCAAGTACGGCCTCTACCTCAGTTGCAGTAATATCCACTTCCATATCCACATTCCCGTTTATCATCCCTCCATCATCGCAAGGTTCCTCACTAGTCTTATTAAAAACCGAGGCAAAGCTCCAGAGGCCCAATCCCTGGGGTCCCCAACACCAGCTCCAGGAGCCCAACCCCTTGGGGCCCCAAACCCAGCTCCAGGGGCCCAACTCCTGGCGGCCCGAACACCAGCTCAAGGGGTCCAACCCCTGAGCGCCCGAACCATAGCTCCAGGGCCTAACCCCTGGGGGCCCCAACACCACTTCCAGGGGCCCAACCCCTGAGGGCCCGAACCATAGCTACAGGGGCCTAACCCCTGGGGGCCCCTACCCAGCTCCAAGGGACCAAAACCTGAGCGCCCGAACCGTAGCTCCAGGTTCCCAAACTCTGGGGGCCCAAACACAAACTTCAGGGGCCCAACCCCTGAGCGCCCGAACAATTGCTCCAGGGGCCCAACCCCTGAGCACCCTAACCATAGCTCCAGGGGCCTAACCCCTGGGGCCCCAACACCAGCTCCAGGGGCCCAACCCCTGGGGGCTCCAACCGCAGCTCCAGGGGCCCAACCCCTGGGGTCCTCGACCCCAGCTCCAGGGGCGAAACCGCTGAGCGCCCGAACCATGGCTACAGGGGCCTACCCCTGAGCGCCCGAACCATAGCTCCAGGGGCCTAAACCCTGGGGCCCCAACACCAGCTCCAGGGGCCCAACCCCTGAGCGCCCGAACCATAGCTCCAGGGGCCCAACCCCTGAGCGCCCGAACCATAGCTCCAGGGGCCTAACCCCTGGGGCCCCAACACCAGTTCCAGGGGCCCAAACCCTGAGCGTCCGAACCATAGCTCCAGGCGCCTAACCCCTGGGGGCCTTAACACCAGCTCCAAGGGCCCAACGCCAGAGCGCCCGAATAATACCTCCAGGTGCCTAACCCCTGGGGGCCCCAACACCAGCTCCAGGGGCTGAATCCCTGAGCTCCCAAATCATAGCTCCAGGGGCCCAACCCCTGAGCGCCCGAACCATAGCTCCAGGGGCCCAACCCCTGAGCGCCTGAACCATAGCTCAAATGGCCTTACCCCTGGGGACCGAACACCAGCTCCGAGGCCCAACCCCTAGGGGCCCCAACACCAGCTCCAGGGGCCCAACCCCTGAGCGCACGAACCATAAGTCCATGGTCCTAACCCCCGGGGGCCCCAACACCAGCTCCAGGCGCCCAACCCCTGGGGGCCCCAACACCAGCTCCAGGGGCCCAACCCCTGAGCACCCTAACCATAGCTCCAGGGGCTTAACCGCTGGGGGCCCCAACACCAGCTACAAGGGCCCAACCCCTGAGCGCCCGAAAAATACCTCCAGGGGCCTAAATCCTGGGGGCCCCAACACAAGCTCCAGGGGCCCAATCCCTGGGGCCCTCGACCCCAGCTCCAGGGGCCCAACCCCTGAGCACCCGAACCATAGCTCCAGGGGCCAAACCCCTGACGGCCCCAACACCAGCTCCAGGGGCGCAACCCCTGTGCGCTCGAACCATAGCTACAGGGGCCTAACTCCTGGGGGTCCCCACCGCAGCTCCAAAGGCCCAAAACCTGAGAGCCCAAACCATAGCTCCAGGAGCCTAATCCCTGGGGCCACAACACCAGCTCCAGGGGCCCAACGCTTGGGGGCCCCAGCACCAGCTCCAGGGGCCCAACGCCTGAGTGCCCGAACCATAGCTCCAGGGGCCTAACCCTTAGGGACCCCAACCCCAACTCCAGGGGTCCAACCCCTGAGGGCCCCAACACCAGCTCCAGGGGCCCAACCCCTGAGCGCCCGAAACATAGATCCAGGGTCCTAACCCCCGGGGGCCCCAACCCAAGCTCCAGGGGCCCAACCCCTGGGGCCCTCGACCCCAGCTCCAGGGCCGAACCCATGATCGCTCGAACCACTGCTCCGGGGCCTAACCCCTGGGGCTCCAACACCAGATCCAGGGGCCCAACACATGGGGCCCCAACACAAGCTCCAGGGACCCAACCCCAGAGCGCCCGAACCATAGCTCCAGGGGTCCAACCCCTGGGGGCCCCAACACCAGCTCCAGGGGCCCAACCCCTGAGATCCCGAACCATAGCTCCAGGGTCCCAACCCCTGGGGGCCCCAACACCAGCTCCAGGGGCCGAACACCTGAGCGCCCGAACAATACCTCCAGCTGCCTAACCCCTGGGGGCCCCAAAACCAGCTCCAGGGGCCCAACCCCTTAGCGCTCGAACCATAGCTCCAGGGCCCTAACCCCCGGGGGCCCCAACCCCAGCTCCAGGGACCCAAACCCTGGGGGTCCCAACACCAGCTCCAGGGGTCCAACCCCTGAGCGCCCGAACCATAGCTCCAGGGGCTTAACCCCTGGGGGCCCCAACACCAGCTGCAGGGGCCCAACCCCTGAGCGGCCGAGCAATACCTCCAGGGGTCTAACCCCCGGGGGCCCCAACACCAGCTCCAGGGGTCCAACCCCTGAGCGCTCGAACGATACCTACAGGGGCCTAACCCCTGGGGGCCTTCACCCCAGCTCCAAGGACCCAAAACCTGAGCGCCCGAACCATAGCTCTAGGGGCCTAACCCCTGGGGCCTCAACAACAGCTCCAGAGGCCCAACCCCTGGGGGCCCCAACACCAGCTCCAGGGGCCCAACCCCTGAGCGCCCGAACCATAGCTCCAGGGGCCTAGCCCCTGGGGGCCCCAACCCCAGCTCCAGGGGTCCAACCCCTGGGGGCACCAACACCAGCTCCAGGGGCCCAACCCCTGAGCGCCCGAACCATAGCTCCAGGGGCCTAACCCCCGGGGGCCCCAACCCCAGCTCCAGGGGCCCAACTCCTGGTGGCCCGAACACCAGCTCAAGGGGTCCAACCCCTGAGCGCCCGAACCATAGCTCCAGGGCCTAACCCCTGGGGGCCCCAACACCACTTCCAGGGGCCCAACCTCTGAGGGCCCGAACCATAGCTACAGGGGCCTAACCCCTGGGGGACCCTACCCAGCTCCAAGGGACCAAAACCTGAGCGCCCGAACCGTAGCTCCAGGTTCCCAACCTCTGGGGGCCCAAACACAAACTTCAGGGGCCCAACCCCTGAGCGCCCGAACAATTGCTCCAGGTGCCCAACCCCTGAGCGCCCGAACCATAGCTCCAGGGGCCTAACCCCTGGGGCCCCAACACCAGCTCCAGGGGCCCAACCCCTGGGGGCTCCAACCGCAGCTCCAGGGGCCCAACCCCTGGGGTCCTCGACCCCAGCTCCAGGGGTGAAACCGCTGAGCTCCCGAACCATGGCTACAGGGGCCTAACCCCTGAGCGCCCGAACCATAGCTCCATTGGCCTAAACCCTGGGGCCCCAACACCAGCTCCAGGGGCCCAACCCCTGAGCGCCCGAACCATATTCCAGGGGCCCAACCCCTGAGCGCCCGAACCATAGCTCCAGGGGCCTAACCCCTGGGGCCCCAACACCAGTTCCAGGGGCCCAAACCCTGAGCGTCCGAACCATAGCTCCAGGCGCCTAACCCCTGGGGGCCTTAACACCAGCTCCAAGGGCCCAACGCCAGAGCGCCCGAATAATACCTCCAGGTGCCTAACCCCTGGGGGCCCCAACACCAGCTCCAGGGGCTGAATCCCTGAGCTCCCAAATCATAGCTCCAGGGGCCCAACCCCTGAGCGCCCGAACCATAGCTCCAGCGGCCAAACCCCTGAGCGCTTGAACCATAGCTCCAATGGCCTTACCCCTGGGGACCGAACACCAGCTCCGAGGCCCAACCCCTGGGGGCCCCAACACCAGCTCCAGGGGCCCAACCCCTGAGCGCCCGAACCATAAGTCCATGGTCCTAACCCCCGGGGGCCCCAACACCAGCTCCAGGCGCCCAACCCCTGGGGGCCCCAACACCAGCTCCAGGGGCCCAACCCCTGAGCGCCCGAACCATAGCTCCAGGGGCTTAACCGCTGGGGGCCCCAACACCAGCTACAAGGGCCCAACCCCTGAGCGCCCGAACAATACCTCCAGGGGCCTAAATCCTGGGGGCCCCAACACAAGCTCCAGGGGCCCAATCCCTGGGGCCCTCGACCCCAGCTCCAGGGGCCCAACTCCTGAGCACCCGAACCATAGCTCCAGGGGCCAAACCCCTGACGGCCACAACACCAGCTGCAGGGTCCCAACCCCTGAGCGTCCGAACCATAGCTCCAGCGTCCTATCTCCTGGGGCCCCAACACCAGCTCCAGGGGCCCAGCCACTGGGGGCCCCAACATCAGCTCCAGGGGCCCAACCCCTGAGCGCTCGAACCATCGCTCCAGGGACCTAACCCCTGGTGGCCCCAACCCCAGCTCCAGGGGCCTAACCCCCGGGGGCCCCAACCCCAGCTCCAGGGGCCCAACCCCTGGGGCCCTCGACCCCAGATCCAGGAGCCCAACCCCATGGGGCCCCAACACCAGCTCCTGGGGCCCAACCCCTGAGCGCCCGAACCAAAACTCCAGGGACCTAACCCCTGGGGGCCCCAACACCAGCTCCAAGGCTCCAACCCCTGGGGGCCCCAAAACCAGCTCCAGGAGCCCAGCCCCTGAGCACCCGTACCATAGCTCCAGGGGTCTAACCCCCGGGGGCCCCAACCCCAGCTCCAGAGGCCCAATCCCTGGGGACCCCAACACCAGCTCCAGGGGCCCAACCCCAGAGCTCCCGAACCATAGGTCCATGCAGGAAATGCTCTCTGGATTACCCTGCGTGACCACATGGTTTCACTGTTGCTCCATGTGGAGAAATACTCTGTGTATTACCCTATGTGGCCACACGGTGCCAATCTTGCTCCATGCAGGAAATGCTCTGGGCATTACCCTGCATGGCCACACAGTGTAACTGTTGCTCCATGCGTGAAATGCTCTGGGCATTACTGTGATGGAGTGGGGACTCTCTGTGTGGAGGATGGGAGAGCAGGGGGTGACTTTAGGTCAGGGGCCCCAACACCAGCTCCAGGGGCCCAACCCCTGAGCGCCCAAACCATAGCTCCAGGGGCCTAACTCCTAGGGGCCCCAACCCCAGCTCCAGGGGCCCAACCCCTGGGTGCCCCAACACCAGCTCCAGGATCCCAACCCCTGAGCGCCCGAACCATAGCTCCAGGGGTCTAACCCCCGGGGGCCCCAACCCCAGCTCCAGAGGCCCAATCCCTGGGGACCCCAACACCAGCTCCAGGGGCACAACCCCTGAGCGCCCGAACCATAGCTCCAGGGGCCTAACTGCCGCGGGCCCCAACCACAGCTCCAGGGGCCCAACCCCTGCGGGCCCCAACACCAGCTCCAGGATCCCAACCCCTGGGGGCCCCAACACCAGCTCCAGGCGCCCAACCCCAGAGTGCCCTAAACATATCTCCAGGGGAACAAGCCCTGGGGTCCCCAACACCAGCTCCAGCAGCCCAACCCCTGAGCGCCCGAACCATAGCTCCAGGGGCCTAACCCCTGGGGCCCCAACACCCTCTCCAGGGACCCAAACCCTGGGGGCTCAAACACCAGCTCCAGGGTCCCAACCCCTGGGGGCCCCAACACCAGCTCCAGGGGCCCAACCCCAGAGTGCCCTAAACATAGCTCCAGGGGAACAAGCCCTGGGGTCCCCAACACCAGCTCCAGCAGCCCAACCCCTGAGCGCCCGAACCATAGCTCCAGGGGCCTAATCCCTGGGGGCCCCAACACCAGTTCCAAAGGCCCAACCCCTGAGCGCCCGAACAATACCTCCGGGGCCTAACCCCTGGGGGCCCCAACACCAGCGCCACGGGCCCAACCCCTGAGTGCCCGAACCATAGCTCCAGGGGGCTAAAGACTGGGGGGGCCCACCCCAGCTCCAAGGGCCCAACCCCTGAGCGCCCAAACCATAGCGACAGGGGCCTAATCCCTGGGGCCCCAACACCAGCTCCAGGGGCCCAGCCCCTGGGAGCCCCAACACCAGCTCCAGGGGCCCAACCCCAGAGCTCCCGAACCATAGGTCCATGCAGGAAATGCTCTCTGGATTACCCTGCGTGACCACATGGTTTCACTGTTGCTCCATGTGGAGAAATACTCTGTGTATTACCCTATGTGGCCACACGGTGCCAATCTTGCTCCATGCAGGAAATGCTCTGGGCATTACCCTGCATGGCCACACAGTGTAACTGTTGCTCCATGCGTGAAATGCTCTGGGCATTACTGTGATGGAGTGGGGACTCTCTGTGTGGGGGATGGGAGAGAAGGGGGTGACTTTAGGTCAGGGGCCCCAACACCAGCTCCAGGGGCCCAACCCCTGAGCGCCCAAACCATAGCTCCAGGGGCCTAACTCCTAGGGGCCCCAAACCCAGCTCCAGGGGCCCAACCCCTGGGTGCCCCAACACCAGCTCCAGGATCCCAACCCCTGAGCGCCCGAAACATAGATCCAGGGCCCTAACCCCCGGGGGCACCAACCCAAGCTCCAGGGGCCCAATCCCTGAGCGCCCGAACCATAGCTCCAGGGGCCCAACCCCTGAGCGCCCGAACCATAGCTCCAGGGGAATAACCCCTGAGCCCCAACACCAGCTCTGGGGGCCCAACCCCTGAGCGCCCGAACCAAAGCTCCAGGGACCTAGCCCCTGAGCACCCGAACCATAGCTCCAGGGGCCTAACCCCCGGGGGCCCCAACCCCAGCTCCAGAGGCCCAATCCCTGGGGTCCCCAACACCAGCTCCAGGAGCCCAACCCCTTGGGGCCCCAAACCCAGCTCCAGGGGCCCAACTCCTGGCGGCCCGAACACCAGCTCAAGGGGTCCAACCCCTGAGCGCCCGAACCATAGCTCCAGGGCCTAACCCCTGGGGGCCCCAACACCACTTCCAGGGGCCCAACCCCTGAGGGCCCGAACCATAGCTACAGGGGCCTAACCCCTGGGGGCCCCTACCCAGCTCCAAGGGACCAAAACCTGAGCGCCCGAACCGTAGCTCCAGGTTCCCAACCTCTGGGGGCCCAAACACGAACTTCAGGGGCCCAACCCCTGAGCGCCCGAACAATTGCTCCAGAGGCCCAACCCCTGAGCACCCTAACCATAGCTCCAGGGGCCTAACCCCTGGGGCCCCAACACCAGCTCCAGGGGCCCAACCCCTGGGGGCTCCAACCGCAGCTCCAGGGGCCCAACCCCTGGGGTCCTCGACCCCAGCTCCAGGGGCGAAACCGCTGAGCGCCCGAACCATGGCTACAGGGGCCTACCCCTGAGCGCCCGAACCATAGCTCCAGGGGCCTAAACCCTGGGGCCCCAACACCAGCTCCAGGGGCCCAACCCCTGAGCGCCCGAACCATAGCTCCAGGGGCCCAACCCCTCAGCGCCCGAACCATAGCTCCAGGGGCCTAACCCCTGGGGCCCCAACACCAGTTCCAGAGGCCCAAACCCTGAGCGTCCGAACCATAGCTCCAGGCGCCTAACCCCTGGGGGCCTTAACACCAGCTCCAAGGGCCCAACGCCAGAGCGCCCGAATAATACCTCCAGGTGCCTAACCCCTGGGGGCCCCAACACCAGCTCCAGGGGCTGAATCCCTGAGCTCCCAAATCATAGCTCCAGGGGCCCAACCCCTGAGCGCCCGAACCATAGCTCCAGGGGCCCAACCCCTGAGCGCCTGAACCATAGCTCAAATGGCCTTACCCCTGGGGACCGAACACCAGCTCCGAGGCCCAACCCCTAGGGGCCCCAACACCAGCTCCAGGGGCCCAACCCCTGAGCGCACGAACCATAAGTCCATGGTCCTAACCCCCGGGGGCCCCAACACCAGCTCCAGGCGCCCAACCCCTGGGGGCCCCAACACCAGCTCCAGGGGCCCAACCCCTGAGCACCCTAACCATAGCTCCAGGGGCTTAACCGCTGGGGGCCCCAACACCAGCTACAAGGGCCCAACCCCTGAGCGCCCGAAAAATACCTCCAGGGGCCTAAATCCTGGGGGCCCCAACACAAGCTCCAGGGGCCCAATCCCTGGGGCCCTCGACCCCAGCTCCAGGGGCCCAACCCCTGAGCACCCGAACCATAGCTCCAGGGACCAAACCCCTGACGGCCCCAACACCAGCTCCAGGGGCGCAACCCCTGTGCGCTCGAACCATAGCTACAGGGGCCTAACTCCTGGGGGTCCCCACCGCAGCTCCAAAGGCCCAAAACCTGAGAGCCCAAACCATAGCTCCAGGGGCCTAATCCCTGGGGCCACAACACCAGCTCCAGGGGCCCAACGCTTGGGGGCCCCAGCACCAGCTCCAGGGGCCCAACGCCTGTGTGCCCGAACCATAGCTCCAGGGGCCTAACCCTTAGGGACCCCAACCCCAACTCCAGGGGTCCAACCCCTGAGGGCCCCAACACCAGCTCCAGGGGCCCAACCCCTGAGCGCCCGAAACATAGATCCAGGGTCCTAACCCCCGGGGGCCCCAACCCAAGCTCCAGGGGCCCAACCCCTGGGGCCCTCGACCCCAGCTCCAGGGCCGAACCCATGATCGCTCGAACCACAGCTCCGGGGCCTAACCCCTGGGGCTCCAACACCAGATCCAGGGGCCCAACACATGGGCCCCAACACCAGCTCCAGGGACCCAACCCCAGAGCGCCCGAACCATAGCTCCAGGGGTCCAACCCCTGGGGGCCCCAACACCAGCTCCAGGGGCCCAACCCCTGAGATCCCGAACCATAGCTCCAGGGTCCCAACCCCTGGGGGCCCCAACACCAGCTCCAGGGGCCGAACACCTGAGCGCCCGAACAATACCTCCAGCTGCCTAACCCCTGGGGGCCCCAAAACCAGCTCCAGGGGCCCAACCCCTTAGCGCTCGAACCATAGCTCCAGGGCTCTAACCCCCGGGGGCCCCAACCCCAGCTCCAGGGACCCAACCCCTGGGGGTCCCAACACCAGCTCCAGGGGTCCAACCCCTGAGCGCCCGAACCATAGCTCCAGGGGCTTAACCCCTGGGGGCCCCAACACCAGCTGCAGGGGCCCAACCCCTGAGCGGCCGAGCAATACCTCCAGGGGTCTAACCCCCGGGGGCCCCAACACCAGCTCCAGGGGTCCAACCCCTGAGCGCTCGAACGATACCTACAGGGGCCTAACCCCTGGGGGCCTTCACCCCAGCTCCAAGGACCCAAAACCTGAGCGCCCGAACCATAGCTCTAGGGGCCTAACCCCTGGGGCCTCAACAACAGCTCCAGAGGCCCAACTCCTGGGGGCCCCAACACCAGCTCCAGGGGCCCAACCCCTGAGCGCCCGAACCATAGCTCCAGGGGCCTAGCCCCTGGGGGCCCCAACCCCAGCTCCAGGGGTCCAACCCCTGGGGGCACCAACACCAGCTCCAGGGGCCCAACCCCTGAGCGCCCGAACCATAGCTCCAGGGGCCTAACCCCCGGGGGCCCCAACCCCAGCTCCAGGGGCCCAACTCCTGGTGGCCCGAACACCAGCTCAAGGGGTCCAACCCCTGAGCGCCGGAACCATAGCTCCAGGGCCTAACCCCTGGGGGCCCCAACACCACTTCCAGGGGCCCAACCTCTGAGGGCCCGAACCATAGCTACAGGGGCCTAACCCCTGGGGGACCCTACCCAGCTCCAAGGGACCAAAACCTGAGCGCCCGAACAATTGCTCCAGGTGCCCAACCCCTGAGCGCCCGAACCATAGCTCCAGGGGCCTAACCCCTGGGGCCCCAACACCAGCTCCAGGGGCCCAACCCCTGGGGGCTCCAACCGCAGCTCCAGGGGCCCAACCCCTGGGGTCCTCGACCCCAGCTCCAGGGGTGAAACCGCTGAGCTCCCGAACCATGGCTACAGGGGCCTAACCCCTGAGCGCCCGAACCATAGCTCCATTGGCCTAAACCCTGGGGCCCCAACACCAGCTCCAGGGGCCCAACCCCTGAGCGCCCGAACCATATTCCAGGGGCCCAACCCCTGAGCGCCCGAACCATAGCTCCAGGGGCCTAACCCCTGGGGCCCCAACACCAGTTCCAGGGGCCCAAACCCTGAGCGTCCGAACCATAGCTCCAGCGTCCTATCTCCTGGGGCCCCAACACCAGCTCCAGGGGCCCAGCCACTGGGGGCCCCAACATCAGCTCCAGGGGCCCAACCCCTGAGCGCTCGAACCATCGCTCCAGGGGCCTAACCCCTGGTGGCCCCAACCCCAGCTCCAGGGGCCTAACCCCCGGGGGCCCCAACCCCAGCTCCAGGGGCCCAACCCCTGGGGCCCTCGACCCCAGATCCAGGAGCCCAACCCCATGGGGCCCCAACACCAGCTCCTGGGGCCCAACCCCTGAGCGCCCGAACCAAAACTCCAGGGACCTAACCCCTGGGGGCCCCAACACCAGCTCCAAGGCTCCAACCCCTGGGGGCCCCAAAACCAGCTCCAGGAGCCCAGCCCCTGAGCACCCGTACCATAGCTCCAGGGGCCTAACCCCCGGGGGCCCCAACCCCAGCTCCAGAGGCCCAATCCCTGGGGACCCCAACACCAGCTCCAGGGGCCCAACCCCTGAGCTCCCGAACCATAGCTCCAGGGTCCCAACCCCTGGGGGCCCCAACACCAGCTCCAGGGGCCGAACACCTGAGCGCCCGAACAATACCTCCAGGTGCCTAACCCCTGGGGGCCCCAAAACCAGCTCCAGGGGCCCTACCCCTTAGCGCTCGAACCATAGCTCCAGGGGCCTAACCCCCGGGGGCCCCAACCCCAGCTCCAGGGACCCAACCCCTGGGGGCCCCAACACCAGCTCCACGGGTCCAACCCCTGAGCACCCGAGCAATACCTCCAGGGGCCTAACCCCCGGGGGCCCCAACACCAGCTCCAGGGGCCTAACCCCTGAGCGCCCGAACCATAGCTCCAGCGGCCTAACCCCTGGGGGCCCCAACCCCAGCTCATAGACTCATAGACTCATAGACTCTAGGACTGGAAGGGACCTCGAGAGGTCATCGAGTCCAGTCCCCTGCCCTCATGGCAGGACCAAATACTGTCTAGACCATCCTTGATAGACATTTATCTAACCTACTCTTAAATATCTCCAGAGATGGAGATTCCACAACTTCCCTAGGCAATCTATTCCAGTGTTTAACTACCCTGACAGTTAGGAACTTTTTCCTAATGTCCAACCTAAATCTCCCTTGCTGCAGTTTAAGCCCATTGCTTCTTGTTCTATCATTGGAGGCTAAGGTGAACAAGTTTTCTCCCTCCTCCTGATGACACCCTTTTAGATACCTGAAAACTGCTATCATGTCCCCTCTCAGTCTTCTCTTTTCCAAACTAAACAAACCCAATTCCTTCAGCCTTCCTTCATAGGTCATGTTCTCAAGACCTTTAATCATTCTTGTTGCTCTTCTCTGGACCCTCTCCAATTTCTCCACATCTTTCTTGAAATGCGGTGCCCAGAACTGGACACAATACTCCAGTTGAGGCCTAACCAGCGCAGAGTAAAGCGGAAGAATGACTTCTCGTGTCTTGTTTACAACACACCTGTTAATGCATCCCAGAATCACGTTTGCTTTTTTTGCAACAGTATCACACTGTTGACTCATATTAAGCTTGTGGTCCACTATGACCCCTAGATCTCTTTCTGCCATACTCCTTCCTAGACAGTCTCCTCCCATTCTGTATGTGTGAAACTGATTGTTCCTTCCTAAGTGGAGCACTTTGCATTTATCTTTATTGAACTTCATCCTGTTTACCTCAGACCATTTCTCCAACTTGTCCAGATCATTTTGAATTTTGACCCTGTCCTCCAAAGCAGTTGCAATCCCTCCCAGTTTGGTATCATCTGCAAACTTAATAAGCGTACTTTCTATGCCAACATCTAAATCGTTGATGAAGATATTGAACAGAACCGGTCCCAAAACAGAACCCTGCGGAACCCCACTTGTTATACCTTTCCAGCAGGATTGGGAGCCATTAACAACTACTCTCTGAGTACGGTTATCCAGCCAGTTATGCACCCACCTTATAGTAGCCCCATCTAAATTGTACTTTCCTAGCTTATCTATAAGAATATCATGCGAGACTGTATCAAATGCCTTACTGAAATCTAGATATATCACATCCACCACTTCTCCCTTATCCACAAGGCTCGTTATCCTATCAAAGAATGTTATCAGATTAGTTTGACATGATTTGTTCTTTACAAATCCATGCTGGCTATTCCCTATCACCTTACCACCTTCCAAGTGTTTGCAGATGATTTCTTTGATTACCTGCTCCATTATCTTCCCTGGCACAGAAGTTAAACTAACTGGTCTGTAGTTTCCTGGGTTGTTTTTATTTCCCTTTTTATAGATGGGCACTATATTTGCCCCCTTCCAGTCTTCTGGAATCTCCCCCGTCTCCCATGATTTCCCAAAGATAATAGCTAGAGGCTCAGATACCTCTTCTATTAACTCCTTCAGTATTCTAGGATGCATTTCATCAGGCCCTGGTGACTTGCAGGCATCTAACTTTTCTAAGTGATTTTTTACTTGCTCTTTGCTTATTTTCTCTTCTAAATCTACCCTCTTCCCGTAAGCATTCACTATACTAGACATTCCTTCAGACTTCTCAGTGAAGACCGAAACAAAGAAGTCATTAAGCATCTCTGCCATTTCCAAGTCTCCCGTTACTGTTACCCCCTCCTCATTGAGCAGTGGGCCTACCCTGTCCTTAGTCTTCCTCTTGCTTCGAATGTATTGATAAAAAGTCTTCTTGTTTCCCTTTATTCCCATAGCTAGTTTGAGTTCATTTTGTGCCTTTGCTTTTCTAATCTTGCCTCTGCATTCCTGTGTTATTTGCCTATATTCATCCTTCGTGATCTGCCCTAGTTTCCATTTTTTATATGACGCCTTTTTATTTTGTAGGTCACGCAAGATCTCAAGGGTAAGCCAAGGTGGTCTTTTGCCACATTTTCTATCTTTCCTAACCATTGGAATAACTTGCTTTTGGGCCTTTAATAGCGTCCCTTTGAAAAACTGCCAACTTTCCTCAGTTGTTTTTCCCCTCAGTCTTAATTCCCATGGGACCTTGCCTATCAGCTCTCTGAGCTTACCAAAATCCGCCTTCCTGAAATCCATTGTCTCTATTCTGCTGTACTCCCTTCTACCCTTACTTAGAATTGCAAATTCTATGATTTCATGATCACTTTCACCCAAGCTTCCTTCTACTTTCAAATTCTCAACAAGTTCCTCCCTATTTGTTAAAATCAAGTCTAGAACAGCTTCCCCCCTAGTAGCTTTTTCAACTTTCTGAAATAAAAAGTTGTCTGCAATGCAGTCCAGGAACTTATTGGATAGTCTGTGCCCCGCGGTGTTATTGTCCCAACATATATCTGGATAGTTGAAGTCCCCCATCACCACCAAATCTTGGGCTTTGGATGATTTTGTTAGTTGTTTGAAAAAAGCCTCATCCACCTCTTCCGCCTGATTAGGTGGCCTGTAGTAGACTCCCAGCACGACATCACCTGTGTTTTTTACCCCTTTTAGCCTAACCCAGAGACTCTCCACCCTTCCGTCTCCTATGTCCATCTCCACCTCAGTCCAAGTGTGTACATTTTTAATATATAAGGCAACACGTCCTCCCTTTTTCCCCTGTCTATCCTTCCTGAGCAAACTATACCCATCCACACCAACATTCCAGTCGTGTGTATTATCCCACCAAGTTTCAGTAATGCCAATAATGTCATAGTTGTATTTGTTTATTAGCACTTCCAGTTCTTCCTGCTTATTACCCATACTTCTTGCATTTGTATAAAGGCATCTAAGATACTGGTTTGATTTTGCCTCCCAGCTTTGCCCTGACCCTCCTTCCTCTCTGCCATTATAGCCCGTGCTCCCTCCTGCTTCCAACCCATCTCCCAGGTCTTGTTCCCCACTTTCCTGTGGGCTTTGCTCACCTGTCCCCGTCGAACCTAGTTTAAAGCCCTCCTTACCAGGTTAGCCAGTCTGTGCGCGAATAAGGCCTTTCCTCTCTTCGAAAGGTGAACGCCATCTGTTCCTAGCAGTCCTTCCTCAAGTAGCATCCCGTGGTCGAGGAAGCCAAAGCCCTCCTGGCGACACCATCTTCGCAGCCAGGCATTCACCTCCACAATGCATCTGTCTCTGCCCGGACCCCTACCTTCAACAGGAAGAATCGAAGAGAATACCACCTGCGCTCCAAACTCCTTAACCCGTACTCCCAGAGCCCTGTAGTCACTCTTGATCTGCTCAGCATCACACCTCGCAGTATCATTTGTGCCCACATGGATGAGTAGCATGGGATAGTAGTCAGAAGGCCGGATAATCCTCGACAAAGCCTCTGTAACGTCTCGGATACGGGCCCCTGGCAGGCAGCATACCTCCCGGGATGAACGGTCAGGGCGACAGATGGGTGTCTCCGTCCCCCTCAGCAGAGAGTCTCCAACCACCACTACCCTACGTTTCTTATCAGTGGTGGCAGCAGACCTCCCAGCCTTAGGGGTATGAGGCTTCACCCCCTTAACTGTTGGGGGTGATTTCTTCTCTCCTGTATCTTTTACCACAACAGGAGAGTTGGCAGCAGTGGTGGAGCACTGCCCGCTGCTAGAAGTAACCAGCTGGCTGTGTCCACCCTGAGCCTCCTCCTCCACTGGTGTGTCAGGTACACCCTGAGGCATCTCCTCTTCCACTGCAGTGTCAGTAGTCCCGTCAACTGGGACAGCACCATCAGCTGTCTCCACATGGATATTGTCCAGGAATTGCTCATGGACATAGATGTTCCTCAGCCAGGCCACCTCCTCCTGTAGCTCTCCCACCTGCTGCCTGAGAGATTCCACCAGTAGGCACCTTTCACATTGGATGCCACCCCCAGCCTGGATATCAGTAAGTGGAAATTGCAAATTACAGTCTTTGCAAGCCCACACCAGAATCTGGTCCAACCCCTGGGGGCACCAACACCAGCTCCAGCGGCCCAACCCCTGAGCGCCTGAACCATAGCTCCAGGGGTCTAACCCCTGGGGGCCCCAACCCCAGCTCCAGGGGTCCAACCCCTGGGGGCACCAACACCAGCTCCAGGGGCCCAACCCCTGAGCGCCCGAACCATAGCTCCAGGGGCCTAACCCCCGGGGGCCCCAACCCCAGCTCCAGGGGCCCAACTTCTGGCGGCCCGAACACCAGCTCAAGGGGTCCAACCCCTGAGCGCCCGAACCATAGCTCCAGGGGCTTAACCCCTGGGGGCCCCAACACCAGGTCCAGGGGCCCAACCCCTGAGGGCTCGAACAATACCTCCAGGGGCCTAACCCCTGGGGGCCCCAACACCAGCTCCACGGGTCCAACCCCTGAGCACCCGAGCAATACCTCCAGGGGCCTAACCCCCGGGGGCCCCAACACCAGCTCCAGGGGCCTAACCCCTGAGCGCCCGAACCATAGCTCCAGCGGCCTAACCCCTGGGGGCCCCAACCCCAGCTCATAGACTCATAGACTCATAGACTCTAGGACTGGAAGGGACCTCGAGAGGTCATCGAGTCCAGTCCCCTGCCCTCATGGCAGGACCAAATACTGTCTAGACCATCCTTGATAGACATTTATCTAACCTACTCTTAAATATCTCCAGAGATGGAGATTCCACAACTTCCCTAGGCAATCTATTCCAGTGTTTAACTACCCTGACAGTTAGGAACTTTTTCCTAATGTCCAACCTAAATCTCCCTTGCTGCAGTTTAAGCCCATTGCTTCTTGTTCTATCATTGGAGGCTAAGGTGAACAAGTTTTCTCCCTCCTCCTGATGACACCCTTTTAGATACCTGAAAACTGCTATCATGTCCCCTCTCAGTCTTCTCTTTTCCAAACTAAACAAACCCAATTCCTTCAGCCTTCCTTCATAGGTCATGTTCTCAAGACCTTTAATCATTCTTGTTGCTCTTCTCTGGACCCTCTCCAATTTCTCCACATCTTTCTTGAAATGCGGTGCCCAGAACTGGACACAATACTCCAGTTGAGGCCTAACCAGCGCAGAGTAAAGCGGAAGAATGACTTCTCGTGTCTTGTTTACAACACACCTGTTAATGCATCCCAGAATCACGTTTGCTTTTTTTGCAACAGTATCACACTGTTGACTCATATTAAGCTTGTGGTCCACTATGACCCCTAGATCTCTTTCTGCCATACTCCTTCCTAGACAGTCTCCTCCCATTCTGTATGTGTGAAACTGATTGTTCCTTCCTAAGTGGAGCACTTTGCATTTATCTTTATTGAACTTCATCCTGTTTACCTCAGACCATTTCTCCAACTTGTCCAGATCATTTTGAATTTTGACCCTGTCCTCCAAAGCAGTTGCAATCCCTCCCAGTTTGGTATCATCTGCAAACTTAATAAGCGTACTTTCTATGCCAACATCTAAATCGTTGATGAAGATATTGAACAGAACCGGTCCCAAAACAGAACCCTGCGGAACCCCACTTGTTATACCTTTCCAGCAGGATTGGGAGCCATTAACAACTACTCTCTGAGTACGGTTATCCAGCCAGTTATGCACCCACCTTATAGTAGCCCCATCTAAATTGTACTTTCCTAGCTTATCTATAAGAATATCATGCGAGACTGTATCAAATGCCTTACTGAAATCTAGATATATCACATCCACCACTTCTCCCTTATCCACAAGGCTCGTTATCCTATCAAAGAATGTTATCAGATTAGTTTGACATGATTTGTTCTTTACAAATCCATGCTGGCTATTCCCTATCACCTTACCACCTTCCAAGTGTTTGCAGATGATTTCTTTGATTACCTGCTCCATTATCTTCCCTGGCACAGAAGTTAAACTAACTGGTCTGTAGTTTCCTGGGTTGTTTTTATTTCCCTTTTTATAGATGGGCACTATATTTGCCCCCTTCCAGTCTTCTGGAATCTCCCCCGTCTCCCATGATTTCCCAAAGATAATAGCTAGAGGCTCAGATACCTCTTCTATTAACTCCTTCAGTATTCTAGGATGCATTTCATCAGGCCCTGGTGACTTGCAGGCATCTAACTTTTCTAAGTGATTTTTTACTTGCTCTTTGCTTATTTTCTCTTCTAAATCTACCCTCTTCCCGTAAGCATTCACTATACTAGACATTCCTTCAGACTTCTCAGTGAAGACCGAAACAAAGAAGTCATTAAGCATCTCTGCCATTTCCAAGTCTCCCGTTACTGTTACCCCCTCCTCATTGAGCAGTGGGCCTACCCTGTCCTTAGTCTTCCTCTTGCTTCGAATGTATTGATAAAAAGTCTTCTTGTTTCCCTTTATTCCCATAGCTAGTTTGAGTTCATTTTGTGCCTTTGCTTTTCTAATCTTGCCTCTGCATTCCTGTGTTATTTGCCTATATTCATCCTTCGTGATCTGCCCTAGTTTCCATTTTTTATATGACGCCTTTTTATTTTGTAGGTCACGCAAGATCTCAAGGGTAAGCCAAGGTGGTCTTTTGCCACATTTTCTATCTTTCCTAACCATTGGAATAACTTGCTTTTGGGCCTTTAATAGCGTCCCTTTGAAAAACTGCCAACTTTCCTCAGTTGTTTTTCCCCTCAGTCTTAATTCCCATGGGACCTTGCCTATCAGCTCTCTGAGCTTACCAAAATCCGCCTTCCTGAAATCCATTGTCTCTATTCTGCTGTACTCCCTTCTACCCTTACTTAGAATTGCAAATTCTATGATTTCATGATCACTTTCACCCAAGCTTCCTTCTACTTTCAAATTCTCAACAAGTTCCTCCCTATTTGTTAAAATCAAGTCTAGAACAGCTTCCCCCCTAGTAGCTTTTTCAACTTTCTGAAATAAAAAGTTGTCTGCAATGCAGTCCAGGAACTTATTGGATAGTCTGTGCCCCGCGGTGTTATTGTCCCAACATATATCTGGATAGTTGAAGTCCCCCATCACCACCAAATCTTGGGCTTTGGATGATTTTGTTAGTTGTTTGAAAAAAGCCTCATCCACCTCTTCCGCCTGATTAGGTGGCCTGTAGTAGACTCCCAGCACGACATCACCTGTGTTTTTTACCCCTTTTAGCCTAACCCAGAGACTCTCCACCCTTCCGTCTCCTATGTCCATCTCCACCTCAGTCCAAGTGTGTACATTTTTAATATATAAGGCAACACCTCCTCCCTTTTTCCCCTGTCTATCCTTCCTGAGCAAACTATACCCATCCACACCAACATTCCAGTCGTGTGTATTATCCCACCAAGTTTCAGTAATGCCAATAATGTCATAGTTGTATTTGTTTATTAGCACTTCCAGTTCTTCCTGCTTATTACCCATACTTCTTGCATTTGTATAAAGGCATCTAAGATACTGGTTTGATTTTGCCTCCCAGCTTTGCCCTGACCCTCCTTCCTCTCTGCCATTATAGCCCGTGCTCCCTCCTGCTTCCAACCCATCTCCCAGGTCTTGTTCCCCACTTTCCTGTGGGCTTTGCTCACCTGTCCCCGTCGAACCTAGTTTAAAGCCCTCCTTACCAGGTTAGCCAGTCTGTGCGCGAATAAGGCCTTTCCTCTCTTCGAAAGGTGAACGCCATCTGTTCCTAGCAGTCCTTCCTCAAGTAGCATCCCGTGGTCGAGGAAGCCAAAGCCCTCCTGGCGACACCATCTTCGCAGCCAGGCATTCACCTCCACAATGCATCTGTCTCTGCCCGGACCCCTACCTTCAACAGGAAGAATCGAAGAGAATACCACCTGCGCTCCAAACTCCTTAACCCGTACTCCCAGAGCCCTGTAGTCACTCTTGATCTGCTCAGCATCACACCTCGCAGTATCATTTGTGCCCACATGGATGAGTAGCATGGGATAGTAGTCAGAAGGCCGGATAATCCTCGACAAAGCCTCTGTAACGTCTCGGATACGGGCCCCTGGCAGGCAGCATACCTCCCGGGATGAACGGTCAGGGCGACAGATGGGTGTCTCCGTCCCCCTCAGCAGAGAGTCTCCAACCACCACTACCCTACGTTTCTTATCAGTGGTGGCAGCAGACCTCCCAGCCTTAGGGGTATGAGGCTTCACCCCCTTAACTGTTGGGGGTGATTTCTTCTCTCCTGTATCTTTTACCACAACAGGAGAGTTGGCAGCAGTGGTGGAGCACTGCCCGCTGCTAGAAGTAACCAGCTGGCTGTGTCCACCCTGAGCCTCCTCCTCCACTGGTGTGTCAGGTACACCCTGAGGCATCTCCTCTTCCACTGCAGTGTCAGTAGTCCCGTCAACTGGGACAGCACCATCAGCTGTCTCCACATGGATATTGTCCAGGAATTGCTCATGGACATAGATGTTCCTCAGCCAGGCCACCTCCTCCTGTAGCTCTCCCACCTGCTGCCTGAGAGATTCCACCAGTAGGCACCTTTCACATTGGATGCCACCCCCAGCCTGGATATCAGTAAGTGGAAATTGCAAATTACAGTCTTTGCAAGCCCACACCAGAATCTGGTCCAACCCCTGGGGGCACCAACACCAGCTCCAGCGGCCCAACCCCTGAGCGCCTGAACCATAGCTCCAGGGGTCTAACCCCTGGGGGCCCCAACCCCAGCTCCAGGGGTCCAACCCCTGGGGGCACCAACACCAGCTCCAGGGGCCCAACCCCTGAGCGCCCGAACCATAGCTCCAGGGGCCTAACCCCCGGGGGCCCCAACCCCAGCTCCAGGGGCCCAACTTCTGGCGGCCCGAACACCAGCTCAAGGGGTCCAACCCCTGAGCGCCCGAACCATAGCTCCAGGGGCTTAACCCCTGGGGGCCCCAACACCAGGTCCAGGGGCCCAACCCCTGAGGGCTCGAACAATACCTCCAGGGGCCTAACCCCTGGGGGCCCCAACACCAGCTCCATGGGCCCAACCCTTGAGCGCTCGAACCATAGCTACAGGGGCGTAACCCCTGGGGGCCCCTACCCAGCTCCAAGGGCCCAAAACCTGAGCGCCCGAACCGTAGCTCCAGCGGCCTAACCCCTGGGGGCCTCAACCGCAGCTCCAGGTTCCCAACCTCTGGGGGCCCCAACACAAAGTCCAGGGGCCCAACCCCTGAGCGCCCGAACAATAGCTCCAGGGGCACAACCCCTGAGCGACCGAACCATAGCTCCAGGGGCCTAACCCCTGGGGCCCCAACACCAGCTCCAGGGGCCCAACCCCTGGGGGCCCCAACCCCAGCTCCAGGGGCCCAACCCCTGGGGTCCTCGACCCCAGCTCCAGGGGCGAAACCGCTGAGGGCCCGAACCATGGCTACAGGGGCCTAACCCCTGAGCGCCCGAACCTTACCTCCAGGGGCCTAACCCCTGGGGCCCCAACACCAGCTCCAGGGGCCCAAACCTATGGGGCCCCAACACCAGCTCCAGGGGCCCAACCCCTGAGCGCCCGAACCATAGCTCCAAGGGCCTAACCCCCTGGGGGCCCCAACGTCAGCTCCAGGGGCCCAACCCCTGGGGGCCCCAACACCAGCTCCAGGGGCACAACCAATGAGAGCTCGAACCATAGCTCCAGGGGACTAACCACCGGGGGCCCCAACACCAGCTCCAGGGCCCAACCCCTGGGGGCCCCAACACCAGCTCCAGGGGCCCAACACCTAAGCGCCCGAACCATAGCTCCAGGGCCTAACCCCCGGGGACCCAAAACCCAGATCCAGGGGCCCAACCCCTGGAGGCCCCAACACCAGCTCCAGGAGCCCAAACCCTGGGGACCCAACACCATCTCAAGAGGCTCAACCCCAGAGCGCCCGAACCATAGCTCCAGGGGTCCAACCCCTGGGGGCCCCAACACCAACTCCAGAAGCCCAAACCCTGAGGGCCCGAACCATAGCTCCAGGGACCTAACCCCTGGGGCCCCAACACCAGCTCCAGGGGCCCAACCCCTGAGCGCGCGAACTATAGCTCCAGGGGCCTAACCCCTGGGGCCCCAACCCCAGCTCCAGGGGACCAACCCCTGAGCGCCAGAACCATAGCTCCGGGGAGTAACCCCTGGGGCCCCAACACCAGTTCCAGGGGCCCAACCCCTGAGCGCCAGAACCATAGCTCCGCGGACTAACCCCTGGGACCCCAACACCAGCTCCAGGGGCCCAACCCCTGAGCGCCCGAACAATACCTCCAGGGGCCTGACCCCTGGTGGTCCCAACACCAGCTCCAGGGGTCCAACCCCTGAGTGCTCGAACCATACCTACAGGGGCCTAACCCCTGGGGGCAACCATCCCAGCTCCAAGGGCCCAAAACCTGAGCGCCCGAACCATAGCTCCAGGGGCCTAACCCCTGGGGCCCCAACACCAGCTCCAGGGTCCCAACCCCTGGGGGCCCCAACACTAGCTCCAGGGGCCCAACCCCTCAGCGCCCGAACCAGAGCTCCAGGGGCCTAACCCCTCGTGGCCCCAACCCCAGCTACAGGCGCCCAACCCCCGGGGGCCCCAACCCCAGCTCCAGGGGCCCAACCCCTGCGGGCCCCAACACCAGGTCCAGGGGTCCAACCCCTGAGCGCCCGAACCATAGCTGAAGGGGCCTAACCCCTGGCGGCCCAAACACCAGATCCAGGAGCCCAACCACGGAGGGCCCGAAAAATACCTCCAGAGGCCTAACCCCTGGGGCCCCCAATACCAGCTCCAGGGGCCCAACCCTTGATCGCTCGAACTATAGCTACAGGGGCCTAACCCCTGGGGGTCCCCACCCCAGCTCCAAGGGCCCAAAACCTGAGCGCCCGAACCATAGCTCCAGGGGCCTAACCCCTAGGGGCACCAAACCCAGCTCCAGGGGACCAACCCCTGGGGGCCCCAACACCAGCTCCAGGGGCCCAACCCCTGAGCACCCGAACCATAGCTCCAGGGGCCCAAATCCTGAGTGCCCGAACCATAGCTCCAGGGGCCGAACCCCTGAGGCTCCAACTCCAGCTTCTGGGGCCCAACCCCTGGGGGCCCCAACACCAGCTCCAGGGGCCCAACCCGTGAGCGCCCGAACTATAGCTCCAGGGGTCTAACCCCAAGGGGCCCCAACCCCAGCTCCAGGGGTCCAAACCCTGGGGCCCTCGACCCCAGCTGCAGAGGTCCAACCCCTGAGTGCCCGAACCATAGCTCCAGGGGCCCAACCCCTGAGCGCCCGAACCATAGCTAAAGAGGCCTATCCCCTGGGGCCCCAACACCAGCTCCAGGGGCCCAACCCCTGCGCGCCCAAACCATAGCTCCAGGGGACCAACCCCTGAGCGCCCGAACCATAGCTCCAGGGGCCTAACCCCTGGGGCCCCAACACCAGTTCCAGGGGCCCAACCCCTTGGGGCCCCAACACCAGCTCCAGGAGCCCATCCCCTGAGCGCCCAAACCATAGCTCCAGGGGCCTAACCCCCGGGGGTCCAACCCCAGCTCCAGGGGCCCAACTGCTGGGGCCCTCGACCCCAGCTCCAGGGGCCCAACCCCTGAGAGCCCGAACCATAGCTCCAGGGGCCTAACCCCCGGGGGCCCCAACCCCAGCTCCAGGGACCCAACTCCTGGGAGCCCCAACACCAGCTCCAGGGGCCCAACCCCTGAGCGCCCGAACCATAGCTCCAGGGACCTAACCCCTAAGCGCCCAAAACCATAGCTCCAGGGGCCTAACCCCTAGGGGCCCCCACCCCAGCTCCAAGGGCCCAACCCCTGAGCGCCCGAACAATACCTCCAGGGGCCTAACCCCTGGTGGTCCCAACACCAGCTCCAGGGGTCCGACCCCTGAATGCTCGAACCATACCTACAGGGGCCTAACCCCTGGGGGCCCCCACCCCAGCTCCAAGGGCCCAAAACCTGAGCGCCCGAACCATAGTTCCAGGGGCCTAACCTCTGGGGCCCCAACACCAGCTCCAGGGTCCCAACCCCAGGGGGCCCCAACACTAGCTCCAGGGGCCCAACCCCTCAGCGTCCGAACCATAGCTCCAGGGGCCTAACCCCTGGTGTCCCCAACCCCAGCTACAGGGTCCCAACCCCTGGGGGCCCGAACAAGAGCTCCAGGGGCCTAACCCCTGAGCGCCCGAACCATAGCTCCAGGGGCCTAACCCCTCGTGGCCCCAACCCCAGCAACAGGCGCCCAACCCCCGGGGGCCCCAACCCCAGCTCCGGGGGCCCAACCCCTGCGGGCCCCAACACCAGGTCCAGGGGTTCAACCCCTGAGCGCCCGAACCATAGCTGAAGGGGCCTAACCCCTGGCAGCCCAAACACCAGCTCCAGGAGCCCAAGCACTGAGGGCCCGAAAAATACCTCCAGAGGCCTAACCCCTGGGGCCCCCAGTACCAGCTCCAGGGGCCCATCCCTTGAGCGCTCGAACCATAGCTCCAGGGGCCCAACCCCTGAGCGCCCGAACCATAGCTCCAGGGGTCCAACCCCTGGGGGCCCCAACACCAGCTCCAGGAGCCCAATCCCTGAGCGCCTGAACCATAGCTCCAGGGGCCTAACCCCTGGGGCCCCAACAGCAGCTCCAGGAGCCCAACCGCTGGGGGCCCCAACACCAGCTCCAGGGGCCCAACCCCTGAGTGTGCGAACCATAGCTCCAGGGGCCTAACCCCCGGGGACCCAAAACCCAGATCCAGGGGCCCAACCCCTGGAGGCCCCAACACCAGCTCCAGGAGCCCAACCCCTGGGGACCCAACACCATCTCCATGGGCCCAACCCCAGAGCGCCCGAACCATAGCTCCAGGGGTCCAACCCCTGGGGGCCCCAACACCAGCTCCAGGAGCCCAATCACTGAGCGCCTGAACCATAGCTCCAGGGGCCTAACCCCTGGGGCACCAACCCCAGCTCCCGGAACCCAACCCTTGGGGCCCTCGACCTCAGCTCCACGGGCCCAACCCCTGAGCACCAGAACCATAGCTCCGGGGAGTAACCCCTGGGGCCCCAACACCAGCTCCAGGGGCCCAACCCCTGAGCGCCAGAACCATAGCTCCGGGGAGTAACCCCTGGGGCCCCAACACCAGCTCCTGGGGCCCAACCGCTGGGGGCCCCAACACCAGCTTCAGGGGCTCAACTCCTGAGCGCCCGAACCATAGCTCCAGGGGCCTAACCCCTGTAGGCCCCAACATCAGCTCCAAGGGCTCAACCCCTGAGCGCCAGAACCATAGCTCCGGGGAGTAACCCCTGGAGCCTCAACACCAGCTCCAGGGGCCGATCCCCAGAGCGCCCGAACCATAGCTCCAGGGGCCCAACCCCTGGGGCCCCAACACCATCTCCAGGGGCACAACCCCTGAGTGCCCGAACCATAGCTCCAGGGGCCTAATCCCTGGGGGCCCAAACACCAGCTCTAGGAGCCCAAGCACTGAGGGCCCGAAAAATACCTCCAGAGGCCTAACCCCTGGGGCCCCGAGTACCAGCTCCAGGGGCCGAACCCTTGAGCGCTCGAACCATAGCTCCAGGGGCCCAACCCCTGAGCGCCCGAACCATAGCTCCAGGGGCCTAAGCCCTAGGGCCCCAACACCAGCTCCAGGGGCCCAACCCCTGAACGCCCGAACCATAGCTCCAGGGGCCAAACCCCTGAGCGCCCGAACCATAGCTCCAGGGGCCTAACCCCTGGGGCCCCAACACCTGTTCCAGGGGCCCAACCCCCTGGGGCCCCAACACCAGCTCCAGGGGCCCATCCCCTGAGCGCCCGAACCATAGCTCCAGGGGCCTAACCCCCGGGGTTCAAACCCCAGCTCCAGGGGCCCAACCCCTGGGGCCCCAGACCCCAGCTCCAGGGGCCCAACCCCTGAGCGCCCGAACCATAGCTCCAGGGGCACAACCCTTGAGCGCCCGAACCATAGCTCCAGGGGCCTAACCCCCGGGGGCCCCAACCCCAGCTCCAGGGACCCAACCCCTGGGGGCCCCAACACCAGCTCCAGGGGCCCAACCCCTGAGCGCCCGAACCATAGCTCCAGGGACCTAACCCCTAAGCACCCAAAACCATAGCTCCAGGGGCCTAACCCCTAGGGGCCCAAACCCCGGCTCCAAGGGCCCAACCCGTGAGCAAACGAACCATAGCTACAGAGGCCTAACCCCCGGGGGCCCCAACACCAACTCCAGGGGCCCAACCCCTGGGGGCCCCAAAACCAGCTCCAGGGGCCCAACCCCTGAGCGCTTGAACCATAGCTCCAGCGGCCTAACCCCCGGGGGCCCCAACCCCAGCTCCAGGGGCCAAACCCCTGGGGCTCTCGACCCCAGCTCCAGGGGCCCAACCCCTGAGCGCCCAAACCATAGCTCCAGGGGCCCAACCCCTGACACCCCTAACACCAGCTCCAGGGGTCCAACCCCTTAGCGCCCGAACCATAGCTCCAGGGGCCAAACCAACCGGGGGCCCCAACACCAGCTCCAGGGCCCAACCCCTGGGGGCCCCAACACCAGCTCCAGGGGCCCAACCCCTGGGGACCCAACACCATCTCCAGGGGCCCAACCCCAGAGCGCCCGAACCATAGCTCCAGGGGTCCAACCCCTGGGGGCCCCAACACCAGCTCCAGGAGCCCAATCCCTGAGCGCCTGAACCATAGCTCCAGGGGCCCAACCCCTGGGGCCCCAACACCATCTCCAGGGGCACAACCCCTGAGTGCCCGAACCATAGCTCCAGGGGCCTAATCCCTGGGGGACCCAACACCAGCTCCAGGAGCCCAACACTTGAGTTCCCGAAAAATACCTCCAGGTGCCTAACCCCTGGGGACCCCAACAGAAGTTCCAGGGGATAAACCTCTGAGCGACCAAACCAAAGCTCCAGGGGCCTAGCCTCCGAGGGCCCCAACACCAGATCCAGGGGCTCAACCCCTCGGGGCCCCAACACCAGCTCCAGGGGCCCAACCCCTGAGCGCCCGAACCATAGCTCCAGGGGCCTAACCCCTGGGGGACCCCACCCCAGCTCCAAGGGCCGAACCCCTGAGAGCCCGAACCATCGCTCCACGGGCCTAACCCCCGGGGGCCCCAACCCCAGCTCCAGGGGCCCAACCCCTGGGGGCCCTAACACCAGCTCCAAGGGTCCAACCCCTGATAGCCCGAACCATAGCTCCAGGGGCCTAACCCTTCGGGTCCCCAACACCAGCGATATGGGCCCAACCCCTGAGGGCCCGAACAATACCTCCAGGGGCCGAACCCCTGGGGGTCCCAACACCAGCTCCAGGGGCCCAACCCCTGAGCGCTCGAACCATAGCTCCAAGGGTCTAATCCCTGGGGGCCCAAACACCAACTCCAGGGGTCCAACACTTGAGCGCCCGAACAATACCTCCAGGGGCCTAACCCCTGGGGGCCCCACCACCAGCACCAGGGGCCCAACCCCTGAGATCCCGAACCATAGTTCCAGGGGCCTAACCCCTGGGGCCCGAACACCAGCTCCAGGGGCCCAACCCCTGAGCTCCCGAACCATAGCTCCAGGGGCCTAACCCCCGGGGGCCCCAACCCCAGCTCCAGGGGCCAAACCCCTGGGGCCCTCGACCCCAGCTCCAGGGGCCCAACCCCTGAGCGCCCAAACCATAGCTCCACGGGCCCATCCCCTGATGGCCCTAACACCATCTCCAGGGGCCCAACCCCTGAGCGCCTGAACCATAGCTCCATCGGCCCAACCCCTGGGGGCCACAAAACCAGCTCCAGGCGCCCAACCCGTGGGGCCCCCAACAGCATCTCCAGGAGTCCAACCCCTGAGCGCCCGAACCATAGCTCCAGGGCCCTATCCCCTGGGGCCCCAACACCAGCTCCAGGGGCCCAACCGCTGGGGTCTCCAACACCAGCTCCAAGGGCCCAAACCCTGAGCGCCCGAACCATAGCTCCAGGTGCCTAAACCCTGAGGGCCCCAACACCAGTTCCAGGGGCTAAACCTCTGAGCGCCCGAAACATAGCTCCAGGGGCCTAAACCCCGGAGGCCCCAACACCAGCTCCAGGAGCTCAACCGCTGAGCCCCCGAACCATAGCTCCAGGGGCCTAACCCCTGGGGCCCCAACACCAGTTCCAGGGGCCCAACCGCTGGGGTCTCCAACACCAGCTCCAAGGGCCCAACCCCTGAGCGCCCGAACCATAGCTCCAGGTGCCTAAACCCTGGGGGCCTCAACACCAGTTCCAGGGGCTAAACCTCTGAGCGCCCGAACCATAGCTCCAGGGGCCTAACCCCTGGTGGCCCCAACACCAGATTCAGGGGCTCAACCCCTGGGGGCCCCAACACCAGCTCCAGGGGCCCAACCCCTGAGCGCCCGAACCATAGCTCCAAGGGCCTAACCCCTGGGAGCCCCAACACCAGCTCCAAGGGCCCAACCCCTGAGCGCCCGAACAATACCTCCAGAGGCCAAACCCCTCGGGGCCCAACACCAGCTCCAGGGGCCCAACCCCTGAGCGCCCGAATCATAGCTCTAGGGGAATAACCACTGGGGGACCCCACCCCAGCTCCAAGGGCCCAACCCCTGAGAGCCCAAACCATAGTTCAACGGGCCTAACCCCCGGAGGCCCCAACCCCAGCTCCAGGGGCCCAACCCCTGGGAGCCCTAACACCAGCTCCAGGGGTCCAACCCCTGAGCGCCCGAACCATAGCTCCAGGGGCCCAACTCTTGGGGTCACCAACACCAGCTCCAGGGCCCCAACCCCTGAGCGCCCGAACCATTGCTCCAGGAGCCTAACCCCTGGGGGTCCCAACACCAGCTCCAGGGGCCCAATCCCTGAGCGCTCGAACCATAGCTACAGGGACCTAACCCCTGGGGGCCCCCACCCCAGCTCCAAAGGCCCAAAACCTGAGCGCCCGAACCATAGCTCCAGGGGCCTAACCCCTGGGGCCCCAACACCAGCTCCAGGGTTCCAACCCCTGGGGGCCCGAACACTAGCTCCAGGGGCCCAACCCCTGAGCGCCTGAACAATACCTCCAGGGGCTTAACCCCTCGGGGCCCCAACACCAGCTCCAGGGGCCCAACCCCTGAGCGCCCGAACCATTGCTCCAGGGGCCTAACCCCAGGGGGCCCCAATCCCAGCTCCAGGGGTCCAAACCCTTGGGGCCCTCGACCCCAGTTGCAGAGACCCAACCCCTGAGAGCCCAAACCATAGCTCCAGGGGCCCAACCCCTGAGCGCCCGAACCATAGCTCTAGGGGCCTAACCCCTGGGGCCCCAACAACAGCTCCAGGGGCCCAACCCCTGGGGGCCCCAACACCAGCTCCAGGGGCCCAACCTCTGAGCGCCCGAACCATAGCTCTAGGGGCACAACCCCTGAGCGCCCGAACCATAGCTCCAGGGGCCTAACCCCCGGGGGCCCCAACCCCAGCTCCAGGGACCCAACCCCTGGGGGCCCCAACACCAGCTCCAGGGGCCCAACCCCTGAGAGCCCGAACCATAGCTCCAGGGGCCTAACCCCTAAGCGCCCAAAACCATAGCTCCAGGGGCCTAACACCTGGGGGCCCAAACCCCCGCTCCAGGAGCCCAATCCCTGGGGGCCCCAACACCAGTTACAGAATCCCAGCCCCTGAGCGCCCGAACCATAGCTCCAGAGGCCTAACCCCCGGGGGCCCCAACCGCAGCTCCAGGAGCCCAATCCCTGAGGGCCCCAACACCATTTCTAGAATCCCAACCCCTGAGCGCCCGAACCATAGCTCCAGAGGCCTAAACCCCGGGGGCCCCAACACCAACTCCAGGGGCCCAACTCCTGGGGGCCCCAACACCAGCTCCAGGGGCCCAACCTCTGAGCGCCCGAACCATAGCTCCAGGGGCCTAACCCCTGGGGGCCCGAACACCAGCTCCAAGAGCACAAACCCTGAGCGCCCGAACAATACCTCCAGGGGCCTAACCCCTGGGGGCCCCAACACCAGCTCCAGAGGCCCAACCCCTGAGCTCCCGAACCATAGCTCCACGGGCCTAACCCCTGGGGTCCCCAACACCAGCTCCATAGGCCCAACCCCTGAGCGCCCGAACAATACCTCCAGGGGCCTAACCCCTGGGGTCCCAACACAAGCTCCAGGGGCCCAACCCCTGAGCGCTCGAAACATACCTACAGGGGCCTAACCCCTGGGGGCCCCCACCCCAGCTCCAAGGGCCCAAAACCTGAGCGCCCGAACCATAGCTCCAGGGACCTAACCCCTGGTGCCCCAACACCAGCTCCATGGTCCCAACCCCTTGGGGGCCCCAACACCAGCTCCAGTGGCCCAACCCCTGAGCGCCCGAACCATAGCTCCAGGGGCCTAACCCCTTGTGGCCCCAGCCCCAGTTAGAGGCGCCCAACCCCCGGGGGCCCCAACCCCAGCTCCAGGGGCCCAACCCCTGGGGGCCCAAACACCAGGTCCAAGGGTCCAACCCCTGAGCGCCCGAACCATAGCTAAAGGGGCCTGACCCCTGGCGGCCCAAACACCAGCTCCAGGAGCCCAACCACTGAGGGCCCGAAAAATACCTCCAGGGGCTTAACCCCGGGGGGCCCCAATACCAGCTCCAGGGGCCCTACCCTTGAACGCTCAATCTATAGCTACAGGGGCCTAACCCCTGGGGGCCCCCACCCCATCTCCAAGGGCCCAAGACCTGAGCGCCCGAACCATAGCTGCAGGGGCCTAACCCCTGGGGGCACCAACCCCAGCTCCAGGGGCCCAACCCCTGGGGCTCCAACACCAGCTCCAGGGGCCCAACCCCTGAGCACCCGAACCATAGCTCCAAGGGCCCAATCCCTGACGGCCCTAACACCAGTTCCAGGGTCCCAACCCCTTAGCGCCCAAACCATAGCTCCAGGGGCCAAACCCCCGGGGGCCCCAACCCCAGCTCCAGGGCCCAACCCCTGGGGGCCCCAACACCAGCTCCAGGGGCCCAACCCCTAAGCGCCCAAACCATAGCTTCAGGGGTCTAACACCCGGGGACCCAAACCCCAGCTCCAGCGGCCCAACCCCTGAGTGCCCGAATCATAGCTCCAGGGGCCTAACCCCTAAGCGCCCGAAACCATAGCTCCAGGGACCTAACCCCTGGGGGCCCGCACCCCAGTTCCAAGGGCACAACCCCTGAGCGCCCGAACCATAGCTCCAGGGGCCTAACCCCTGGGGGATCAACCCCAGCTCCAGGAGCCCAATCCCTGAGGGCCCCAACACCAGTTCCAGAATCCCAACCCCTGAGCGCCCGAACCATAGCTCCAGAGGCCTACCCCCGGGGGCCCCAACACCAACTCCAGGGGCCCAACCCCTGGGGGCCCCAACACCAGCTCCAGGGGCCCAACCCCTGAGCACCCGAACCATAGCTCCAGGGGCCTAACCCCTGGGGGCCCGAACAACAGCTCCAAGGGCCCAACCCCCGGGGGCCCCAACCCCAGCTCCAGGGGCCCAACCCCTGGGGGCCCAAAAACCAGATCCAGGGGTCCAACCCCTGAGCGCCCGAACCATAGCTAAAGGGGCCTGACACCTGGTGGCCCAAACACCAGCTCCAGGAGCCGAACCACTGAGGGCCCGAAAAATACCTCCAGGGGCCTAACCCCTGCGGGCCCCAATACCAGCTCCAGGGGCCCAACCCTTGAGCGCTCGAACTATAGCTCCAGGGGCCTAACGCCTGGGGGCACCAACCCCAGCTCCAGGGGACCAACCCCTGGGGCTCCAACACCAGCTCCAGGGGCCCAACTCCTGAGCACCCGAACCATAGCTCCAGGGGCCCAACTCCTGAGTGCCTGAACCGTAGCTCCAGGGTCCTAACCCCTCGGGCCCCAACACCAGCTCCAAGGGCCCAACCCCTGGGGGCCCCAACACAAGCTCCACGGGCCCAACCCCTGAGCGCCCGAACCATAGCGCCAGGAGCCTAACCCCTAGGGGCAGCAACCCCAGCTCAAGGGGCACAACCCCTGGGGGCCCCAACCCCAGCTCCAGGGGCACAACCCGTGAGCTCCCGAACCATAGCTCCAGGGGCCTAACCCCAGGGGGCCCCAATCCCAGCTCCAGGTGTCCAAACCCGGGGGCCCTCGACCCCAGCTGCAGAGGCCGAACCCCTGAGATCCCGAACCATAGCTCCACGGGCCTAACCCCCGGGGGCCCCAACCCCAGCTCCAGGGACCCATTCCCTGGGGGGTCTAACACCAGCTCCAAGGGTCCAACCCCTGATAGCCCGAACCATAGCTCCACGGCCCTAACCCTTCGGGTCCCCAACACCAGCGCCATGGGCCCAACCCCTGAGGGCCCGAACAATACCTCCAGGGGCCAAACCCCTGGGGGCCCCAACACCAGCTCCAGGGGCCCAACCCCTGAGCACCCGAACCATAGCTCCAGGGGCCTAACCCCCGGGGGCCCCAACCCCAGCTCCAGGGGCCAAACCCCTGGGGCCCTCGACCCCAGCTCCAGTGGCCCAACCCCTGAGCGCCCAAACCATAGCTCCAGGGGCCCATCCCCTGATGGCCCTAACACCAGCTCCAGGGGCCCAACCCCTGAGCGCCCGAACCATAGGTCCATCTGCCCAACCCCTGGGTCCCCCAACACCATCTCCAGGAGTCCAACCCCTGAGCGCCCGAACCATAGCTCCAGGGGCCTAACCCCTGGGGCCCCAACACCAGCTCCAGGGGCCCAACCGCTGGGGTCTCCAACACCAGCTCCAAGGGCCCAACCCCTGAGCGCCCGAACCATAGCTCCAGGTGCCTAAACCCTGAGGGCCCCAACACCAGTCCCAGGGGCTAAACCTATGAGCGCCCGAACCATAGCTCCAGGGGCCTAAACCCTGGAGGCCCCAACACCAGCTCCAGGAGCCCAACCCCTGAGCGCCCGAACCATAGCTCCAGGGGCCTAACCCCTGGGGCCCCAACACCAGTTCCAGAGGCCCAACCGCTGGGGTCTCCAACACCAGCTCCAAGGGCCCAACCCCTGAACGCCCGAACCATAGCTCCAGGTGCCTAAACCCTGGGTGCCCCAACACCAGTTCCAGGGGCTAAACCTCTGAGCGCCCGAACCATAGCTCCAGGGGCATAACCCCCGGTGGCCCCAACACCAGATTCAGGGGCTCAAAGCCTGGGGGCCCCAACACCAGCTCCAGGGGCCCAACCCCTGAGCGCCCGAACCATAGCTCCATGGGCCTAACCCCTGGGAGCCGCAACACCAGCTCCAGGGGCCCAACCCCTGAGCGCCCAAATCATAGCTCCAGGGGCCTAACCAGTGGGGGACCCCACCCCAGCTCCAGGGGCCCAACCCCTGAGCGTTCGAACCATACCTACAGGGGCCTAACCCCTGGGGGCCCCCAAACCAGCTCCAAGGGCCCAAAACCTGAGCGCCCGAACCATAGCTCTAGGGACCTAACCGCTGGGGCCCCAACACCAGCTCCAGGGTCCCAACCCCTGGGGGCCCCAACACTAGCTCCAGGGGCCCAACCCCTGAGCGCCCGAACTATAGCACAAGGGGCCTAACCCCTGGTGTCCCCAACCCCAGCTACAGGGGCCCAACCCCTGGGGGCCCCAACACCTGCTCCAGGGGCCTAACCACTGGGGGCCCAAACACCAGGTCCAGGGGTCCAACCCCTGAGCGTCCGAACCATAGCTAAAGGGGCCTGACCCCTGGCGGCCCAAACACCAGCTCCAGGAGCCCAACCACTGAGGCCCCGAAAAATACCTCCAGGGGACTAACCCCTGGGGTCCCCAATACCAGCTCAAGGTGCCCAAACCCTGAGCGCCCGAACCATAGCTCCAGGGGCCTAACCCTTGGGGTCACCAACACCAGCTCCAGGGCCCCAACCCCTGAGCGCCCGAACCATAGCTCCAGGAGCCTAACCCCTGGGGGTCCCAACACCAGCTCCAGGGGCCCAACCCCTGAGCGCTCGAACCATACCTACAGGGGCCTAACCCCTGAAGGCCCCCACCCCAGCTCCAAGGGCCCAAAACCTGAGCGCCCGAACCATAGCTCCAGGGACCTAACCCCTGGGGCCCCAACACCAGCTCCAGGGTCCCAACCCCTGGGGTCCCCAACACTAGCTCCAGGGGCCCAACCCCTGAGCGCCCGAACTATAGCTCCAGGGGCCTATCCCCTGGTGTCCACAACCCCAGCTACAGGGGCCCAACCCCTGGGGGCCCCAACACCAGCTCCAGGGGCCCAACCACTGGGGGCCCAAACACCAGGTCCAGGTGTCCAACCCCTGAGCGTCCGAACCATAGCTAAAGGGGCCTGACCCCTGGCGGCCCAAACACCAGCTCCACGAGCCCAACCACTGAGGCCCCGAAAAATACCTCCAGGGGCCTAACCCCTGGGGGCCCCAATAGCAGCTCAAGGTGCCCAACCCTTGAGCGCTCGAACCATAGCTCCAGGGGCCTAACCCCTGGTGGCACCAACCCCAGCTCCAGGGGACCAACCCCTGGGGCTCCAACACCAGCTCCAGGGGCCCAACCCCTGAGCACCCGAACCATTGCTCCAGGGGCCCAACCCCTGAGTACCCGAACCATAGCTAAAGGGGCCTAACCCCTGGGGCCCCAACACCAGCTCCAAGGGCCCAACCCCTGGGGGCCCCAACACAAGCTCCACGGGCCCAACCCCTGAGCGCCCGAACCATAGCGCCAGGGGCCTAACCCCTAGGGGCTCCAACACCAGCTCCAGGGGCCCACCCCGTGAGCGCCCGAACCATAGCTCCAGGGGCCTAACCCCTGGGGGCCCCAACCCCAGCTCCAGGAGCCCAATCCCTGGGGGCCCCAACACCAGTTCTAGAATCCCAACCCCTGAGCGCCCGAACCATAGCTCCAGAGGCCTAACCCCCAGGGGCTCCAACACCAATTCCAGGGGCCCAACCCCTGGGGGCCCCAACACGAGCTCCAGGGGCCCAACCCCTGAGCGCCCGAACCATAGCTCCAGGGGCCTAACCCCTGGGGGCCCGAACACCAGCTCCAAGGGCCCAACCCCTGAGCGCCCGAACAATACCTCCAGGGGCCTAACCCCTGGGGGCCCCAACAAAAGCTCCAGAGGCCCAACCCCTGAGCTCCTGAACCATAGCTCCACAAGTCTAACCCCTGGGGGCCCCAACACCAGCTACAGGGATCCAACCCCTGAGCGCCCGAACCATAGCTCCAGGGGCCTAACCCTTGGGGTCCCCAACACCAGCTCCATGGGCCCAACCCCTGAGCGCCCGAACAATACCTCCAGGGGCCTAACCCCTGGGGTCCCAACACCAGCTCTAGGGGCCCTACCCCTGAGCGCTCGAACCATACCTACAGGGGCCTAACCCCTGGGGGCCCCCACCCCAGTTCCAAGGGCCCAAAACCTGAGCGCCCGAACCATAGCTCCAGGGACCTAACTCCTGGGGCCCCAACACCAGCTCCAGGGTCCCAACCGCTGGGGGCCCCAACACTAGCTCCAGGGGCCCAACCCCTGAGCGCCCGAACCATAGCTCCAGGGGCCTAACCCCTGGTGTCCCCAACCCCAGCTACAGGGGCCCAACACCTGGGGGCCCCAACACCAGCTCCAGGGGCCCAACCCCTGAGCGCCCGAACCATAGCTCCAGGGGCTTAACCCCTGGTGGCCCCAGCCCCAGCTACAGGCGCCCAACCCCCGGGGGCCCCAACCCCAGCTCCAGAGGCCCAACCCCTGAGGGCCCAAACACCAGGTCCAGGGGTCCAACCCCTGAGCGCCCGAACCATAGCTAAAGGGGCCTGACCCTTGGCGGCCCAAACACCAGCTCCACGAGCCCAACCACTGAGGGTCCGAAAAATACCTCCAGGGGCCTAACCCCTGGGGGCCCCAATACCAGCTCCAGGGGCCCAACCCTTCAGCGCTCGAACTATAGCTACAGGGGTCTAACCCCTGGGGGCCCCCACCCCAGCTCCAAGGGCCCAGGACCTGAGCGCCCGAACCATAGCTGCAGGGGCCTAACCCCTGGGGCTCCAACACCAGCTCCAGGGGCCCAACCCCTGAGCACCCGAACCATAGCTCCAAGGGCCCAATCCCTGAGCGCCCGAACTATAGCTCCAGGGGCCTAACCCCCAGGGGCCCCAACCCCAGCTCCAGGGGCCAAACCCCTGGGGCCCTCGACCCCAGCTCCAGGGGCCCAACCCCTTAGCGCCCGAACCATAGCTCCAGGGGCCCAACCCCCGGGGGCCCCAACACGAGCCTCAGGGCCCAACCCCTGGGGGCCCCAACACCAGCTCCAGGGGCCCAACCCCTAAGCCCCCGAACCATAGCTCCAGGGGTCTAACCCCCGGGGAACCAAACCCCAGCTCCAGGGGCCCAACCCCTGAGTGCCCGAACCATAGCTCCAGGGGCCTAACCCCTAAGCGCCCAAAACCATAGCTCCAGGGACCTAACCCCTGGGGGCCCGCACCCCAGTTCTAAGGGCACAACCCCTGAGCGCCCGAACCATAGCTCCAGGGGCCTAACCCCTGGGGGCCCCAACCCCAGGTCCAGGAGCCCAATCCCTGAGGGCCCCAACACCAGCTCCAGGGGCCCAACCCCTGAGCGCCCGAACCATAGCTCCAGGGGCCTAACCCCTGGGGGCCCGAACACCAGTTCCAAGGGCCCAACCCCTGAGCGCCCGAACAATACCTCCAGGGGCCTAACCCCTGGGGGCCAGATCACCAGCTCCAGAGGCCCAACCCCTGAGCGCTCGAACCATAGCTCCAGGGGCCTAACCCCTGGTGTCCCCAACCCCAGCTACAGGGGCCCAACCCCTGGGGGCCCCAACACCAGCTCCAGGGGCCCAACCCCTGAGCGCCCGAACCATAGCTCCAGGGGCCTAACCCCTGGTGGCCCCAGCCCCAGCTACAGGCGCCCAACCTCCGGGGGCCCCAACCGCAGCTCCAGGGGCCCAACCCCTGGGGGCCCAAACAGCAGGTCCAGGGGTCCAACCCCTGAGCGCCCGATCCATAGCTAAAGGGGCCTGACCTCTGGCGGCCCAAACACCAGCTCCAGGAGCCCAACCACTGAGGGCCCGAAAAATACCTCCAGGGACCTAACCCCTGGGGGCCACAATACCAGCTCCAGGGGCCCAACCCTTGAGCGCTCGAACTTTAGCTACAGGGGCCTAACCCCTGGGGGCCCCCACCCCAGCTCCAAGGGCCCAAGACCTGAGCGCCCGAACCATAGCTCAAGGGGCCTAACCCCTGGGGGCACAAACCCCAGCTCCAGGGGACCAACCCCTGGGGCTCCAACACCAGCTCCAGGGGCCCAACCCCTGAGCATCCGAACCATAGCTCCGGGGGCCAAACTCCACAGTGCCCCAACCATAGCTCCAGGGGCCTAACCCCTGGGGCCCCAACACCAGCTCCAAGGGCCCAACCCCTGGGGGCCCCAACACAAGCTCCACGGGCCCAACCCCTGAGCGCCCGAACCATAGCGCCAGGGGCCTAACCCCTAGGGGCCCCAACCCCAGCTCAAGGGGCACAACCCCTGGGGGCCCCCACCCCAGCTCCAGGGGCCCAACCCCTGAGCGCCTGAAACATAGCTCCAGGGGCCAAACCCCTGGGGCCCCAACAGCAGCTCCAGGGGCACAACCCCTGGGGGCCCCAACACCAGCTCCAGGGGCCCAACCTCTGAGCGCCCGAACCATAGCTCCAGGGGCACAACCCCTGAGCGCCCGAACCATAGCTCCAGGGGCCTAACCCCCGGGGGCTCCAACCCCAGCTCCAGGGACCCAACCCCTGGGGGCCCCAACACCAGCTCCAGGGGCCCAACCCCTGAGCGCCTGAAACATTGCTCCAGGGGCCAAACCCCTGGGGCCCCAACACCAACTCCAGGGGCACAACCCCTGGGGGCCCCAACACCAGCTCCAGGGGCCCAACCTCTGAGCGCCCGAACCATAGCTCCAGGGGCACAACCCCTGAGCGCCCGAACCATAGCTCCAGGGGCCTAAACCCCGGGGGCTCCAACCCCAGCTCCAGGGACCCAACCCCTGGGGGCCCCAACACCAGCTCCAGGGACCCAACCCCTGAGCGCCCGAACCATAGCTCCAGGGGCCTACCCCTAAGCGCCCAAAACCATAGCTCCAGGGGCCTAACCCCTGGGGGCCCCGACCCCAGCTCCAAGGGCCCAATCCCTGGGGGTCTCAACAGGAGTTCCAGAATCCCAGCCCCTGAGCGCCCGAACCATAGTTCCAGAGGCCTAACCCCCGGGGGTCCCAACACCAACTCCAGGAACCCAACCCCTGGGGTCCCCAACACCAGCTCCAGGGGCCCAACCCCTGAGCGCCCGAACCATAGCTCCAGGGGCCTAACCCCTGGGGGCCCGAACACCAGCTCCAAGGGCCCAACCCCTGAGCGCCCGAACAATACCTCCAGGGGCCTAACCCCTGGGGGCCCCAACACCAGTTCCAGGGGCCCAACCCCTGAGCTCCCGAACCATAGTTCCAGGGGCCTAACCCCTGGGGGCCCCAACACCAGCTCCAGGGGCCCAACCCCTGAGCGCTTGAACCATAGCTCCAGGGGCCTAACCCCTGGGGGCCCTCACCCCAGCTCCAAGGGCCCAATCCCTGAGCGCCCGAACTATAGCTCCAGGGGCCTAACCCCCGGGGGCCCCAACCCCAGCTCCAGGGGCCAAACCCCTGGGGCCCTCGACCCCAGCTCCAGGGGCCCAACCCCTGAGCTCCCAAACCATAGCTCCAGGGGCCCAACCCCTGAAGGCCCTAACACCAGCTCCAGGGGCCCAACCCCTTAGCGCCCGAACCATAGCTCCAGGGGCCAAACCCCCGGGGGCCCCAACACCAGCTCCAGGGCCCAACTCCTGGGGGCCCCAACACCAGCTCCAGGGGCCCAACCCCTAACCGCCCGAACCATAGGTCAAGGGGTCTAACCCCCAGGGACCCAATCCCCAGCTCCAGGGGCCCAACCCCTGAGTGCCCGAACCATAGCTCCATGGGCTTAACCTCTAAGCGCCCAAAACCATAGCTCCAGGGACCTAACCCCTGTGTGCCCGCACCCCAGTTCCAAGGGCACAACCCCTGAGCGCCTGAACCATAGCTCCAGGGGCCTAACCCCTGGGGGCCCCAACCCTAGCTCCAGGAGCCCAATCCCTGAGGGCCCCAACAACAGTTCCAGAATCCCAACCCCTGAGCGCCCGAACCATAGCTCCAGAGGCCTAACCCCTGGGGTCCCAACACCAGCTCCACGGGCCCAACCCCTGGGGGCCCCAACACCAGCTCCAGGGGCCCAACCCCTGAGCGGCTGAACCATAGCTCCAGGGGCCTAACCCCTGGGAGCCCCAACACCAGCTCCAAGGGCCCAACCCCTGAGCGCCCGAACAATACCTCCAGAGGCCCAACCCCTCGGAGCCCCAACACCAGCTCCAGGGGCCCAACCCCTGAGCGCCCAAATCATAGCTCCAGGGGCCTAACCCCTGGGGGACCCCACCCCAGCTCCAAGGGGCCAACCCCTGAGAGCCCGAACCATAGTTCAACGGTCCTAACCCCCGGAGGCCCCAACACCAGCTCCAGGGGCCCAACCCCTGAGCGCCCGAACCATAGCTCCAGAGGCCTAACCCCTGGTGGCCACAGCCCCAGCTACAAGCGCCCAACCCCCGGGGGCCCCAACCCCAGCTCCAGGGGCCCAATCCCTGGGGGCCCAAAAACCAGATCCAGGGGTCCAACCCCTGAGCGCCCGAACCGTAGCTAAAGGGGCCTGACCCCTGGTGGCCTAAACACCAGCTCCAGGAGCCCAACCACTGAGGGCCCGAAAAATAACACCAGGGGCCTAACCCCTGCGGACCCCAATACCAGCTCCACGGGCCCAACCCTTGAGCGCTCGAACTATAGCTACAGGGGCCTAACCCCTGGGGGCCCCCACCCCAGCTCGAATGTCCCAAGACCTGAGCGCCCGAACCATAGCTCCAGGGGCCTAACGCCTGGGGGCACCAACCCCAGCTCCAGGGGACCAACCCCTGGGGCTCCAACACCAGCTCCAGGGGCCCAACTCCTGAGCACCCGAACCATAGCTCCATGGGCCCAACCCCTGACCGCCCGAACCATAGCTCCAGGGGCCTAACCCCTGGGAGCCCCAACACCATTTCCAAGTGCCCAACCCCTGAACGCCCGAACAATACCTCCAGAGGCCAAAACCCCTCGGGGCCCCAACACCAGCTCCAGCGGCCCAACCCCTGAGCGCCCGAATCATAGCTCGAGGGGCCTAACCCCTGGGGGACCCCACCCCAGCTCCAAGGGCCCAACCCCTGAGAGCCCGAACCATAGTTCAACTGGCTTAACCCCCGGAGGCCCCAACCCCAGCTCCAGGGGCCCAACCCCTGGGAGCCCTAACACCAGCTCCAGGGGTCCAACCCCTGAGCGCCCGAACCATAGCTCCAGAAGCCTAACCCCTGGGGGTCCCAACACCAGCTCCAGGGGTCCAACCCTTGAGCGCTCGAACTATAGCTACAGGGGCCTAACCCCTGGGGGCCCCCACCCCAGCTCGAATGTCCCAAGACCTGAGCGCCCGAACCATAGCTCCAGGGGCCTAACGCCTGGGGGCACCAACCCCAGCTCCAGGGGACCAACCCCTGGGGCTCCAACACCAGCTCCAGGGGCCCAACTCCTGAGCACCCGAACCATAGCTCCATGGGCCCAACTCCTGAGTGCCTGAACCATAGCTCCAGGGTCCTAACCCCTGGGGCCCCAACACCAGCTCCAAGGGCCCAACCCCTGGGGGCCCCAACACAAGCTCCACGGGCCCAACCCCTGAGCGCCCGAACCATAGCGCCAGGAGCCTAACCCCTAGGGGCCCTAACCCCAGCTCAAGAGCACAACCCCTGGGGGCCCCAACCCCAGCTCCAGGGGCCCAACCCGTGAGCGCCCGAACCATAGCTCCAGGGTCCCAACCCCTGAGCGCCCGAAACATAGCTCCAGGGGCCTAACCCCTGGGGCCCCAACACCAGCTCCAGCGGCCCAACCACTGAGGGCCCGAAAAATACCTCTAGGGGCCTAACCCCTGGGGGCCCCAATACCACCTCCAGGTGCCCAACCCTTGAGCGCTCGAACTATAGCTACAGGGGCCTAACCCCTGGGGGCCCCCACCCCAGCTCCAAGGGCCGAAAACCTGAGCGCCCGAACCATAGCTCCAGGTGCCTAAACCCTGGGGGCCCCAACACCAGCTCCAGGAGCCCAACCCCTGAGCGCCCGAACCATAGCTCCAGGGGCCTAACCCCTGGGGCCCCAACACCAGTTCCAGGGGCCTAACCGCTGGGGTCTCCAACACCAGCTCCAAGGGCCCAACCCCTGAGCGCCCGAACCATAGCTCCAGGTGCCTAAACCCTGGGGGCCCCAACACCAGTTCCAGGGGCTAAACCTCTGAGCGCCCGAACCACAGCTCCAGGGGCCTAACCCCCGGTGGCCCCAAAACCAGATTCAGGGGCTCAACCCATGGGGGCCCAAACACCAGCTCCAGGGGCCCAACCCCTGACCGCCCGAACCATAGCTCCAGGGGCCTAACCCCTGGGAGCCCCAACACCATTTCCAAGTGCCCAACCCCTGAACGCCCGAACAATACCTCCAGAGGCCAAAACCCCTCGGGGCCCCAACACCAGCTCCAGCGGCCCAACCCCTGAGCGCCCGAATCATAGCTCCAGGGGCCTAACCCCTGGGGGACCCCACCCCAGCTCCAAGGGCCCAACCCCTGAGAGCCCGAACCATAGTTCAACGGGCTTAACCCCCGGAGGCCCCAACCCCAGCTCCAGGGGCCCAACCCCTGGGAGCCCTAACACCAGCTCCAGGGGTCCAACCCCTGAGCGCCCGAACCATAGCTCCAGGAGCCTAACCCCTGGGGGTCCCAACACCAGCTCCAGGGGCCCAACCCCTGAGCGTTCGAACCATACCTACAGGGGCCTAACCCCTGGGGGCCCCCACCCCAGCTCCAAGGGCCCAAAACCTGAGCGCCCGAACCATAGCTCCAGGGACCTAACCCCTGGGGCCCCAACACCAGCTCCAGGGTCCCAACCCCTGGGGGCCCCAACACTAGCTGTAGGGGCCCAACCCCTGAGCGCCCGAACTATAGCTCCAGGGGCCTAACCCCTGGTGTCCCCAACCCCAGCTACAGGGGCCCAACCCCTGGGGGCCCCAACACCAGCTCCAGGGGCCCAACCACTGGGGGCCCAAACACCAGGTCCAGGGGTCCAACCCCTGAGCGTCCGAACCATAGCTAAAGGGGCCTGACCCCTGGCGGCCCAAACACCAGCTCCAGGAGCCCAACCACTGAGGCCCCGAAAAATACCTCCAGGGGACTAACCCCTGGGGTCCCCAATACCAGCTCAAGGTGCCCAACCCCTGAGTGCCTGAACCATAGCTCCAGGGGCCTAACCCTTGGGGTCACCAACACCAGCTCCAGGACCCCAACCCCTGAGCGCCCGAACCATAGCTCCAGGAGCCTAACCCCTGGGGGTCCCAACACCAGCTCCAGGGGACCAACCCCTGAGCGCTCGAACCATACCTACAGGGGCCTAACCCCTGGGGGCCCCCACCCCAGCTCCAAGGGCCCAAAACCTGAGCGCCCGAACCATAGCTCCAGGGACCTAACCCCTGGGGCCCCAACACCAGCTCCAGGGTCCCAACCCCTGGGGGCCCCAACACTAGCTCTAGGGGCCCAACCCCTGAGCGCCCGAACTATAGCTTCAGGGGCCTAACCCCTGGTGTCCCCAACCCCAGCTACAGGGGCCCAACCCCTGGGGGCCCCAACACCAGCTCCAGGGGCCCAACCACTGGGGGCCCAAACACCAGGTCCAGGGGTCCAACCCCTGAGCGTCCGAACCATAGCTAAAGGGGCCTGACCCCTGGCGGCCCAAACACCAGCTCCAGGAGCCCAACCACTGAGGCCCCGAAAAATACCTCCAGGGGACTAACCCCTGGGGTCCCCAATACCAGCTCAAGGTGCCCAACCCCTGAGTGCCCGAACCATAGCTCCAGGGGCCTAACCCTTGGGGTCACCAACACCAGCTCCAGGGCTGCAACCCCTGAGCGCCCGAACCATAGCTCCAGGAGCCTAACCCCTGGGGGTCCCAACACCAGCTCCAGGGGACCAACCCCTGAGCGCTCGAACCATACCTACAGGGGCCTAACCCCTGGGGGCCCCCACCCCAGCTCCAAGGGCCCAAAACCTGAGCGCCCGAACCATAGCTCCAGGGACCTAACCCCTGGGGCCCCAACACCAGCTCCAGGGTCCCAACCCCTGGGGGCCCCAACACTAGCTCCAGGGGCCCAACCCCTGAGCGCCCGAACCATAGCTCCAGGGGCCTAACCCCTGGTGTCCCCAACCCCAGCTACAGGGGCCCAACCCCTGGGGGCCCCAACACCAGCTCGAGGGGCCCAACCCCTGGGGGCCCAAACACCAAGTCCAGGGGTCCAACCCCTGAGCGTCAGAACCATAGCTAAAGGGGCCTGACCCCTGGCGGCCCAAACACCAGCTCCAGGAGCCCAACCACTGAGGGCCCGAAAAATACCTCTAGGGGCCTAACCCCTGGGGGCCCCAATACCACCTCCAGGTGCCCAACCCTTGAGCGCTCGAACTATAGCTACAGGGGCCTAACCCCTGGGGGCCCCCACCCCAGCTCCAAGGGCCGAAAACCTGAGCGCCCGAACCATAGCTCCAGGTGCCTAAACCCTGGGGGCCCCAACACCAGCTCCAGGAGCCCAACCCCTGAGCGCCCGAACCATAGCTCCAGGGGCCTAACCCCTGGGGCCCCAACACCAGTTCCAGGGGCCTAACCGGTGGGGTCTCCAACACCAGCTCCAAGGGCCCAACCCCTGAGCGCCCGAACCATAGCTCCAGGTGCCTAAACCCTGGGGGCCCCAACACCAGTTCCAGGGGCTAAACCTCTGAGCGCCTGAACCACAGCTCCAGGGGCCTAACCCCCGCTGGCCCCAAAACCAGATTCAGGGGCTCAACCCCTGGGGGCCCAAACACCAGCTCCAGGGGCCCAACCCCTGACCGCCCGAACCATAGCTCCAGGGGCCTAACCCCTGGGAGCCCCAACACCATTTCCAAGTGCCCAACCCCTGAACGCCCGAACAATACCTCCAGAGGCCAAAACCCCTCGGGGCCCCAACACCAGCTCCAGCGGCCCAACCCCTGAGCGCCCGAATCATAGCTCCAGGGGCCTAACCCCTGGGGGACCCCACCCCAGCTCCAAGGGCCCAACCCCTGAGAGCCCGAACCATAGTTCAACGGGCTTAACCCCCGGAGGCCCCAACCCCAGCTCCAGGGGCCCAACCCCTGGGAGCCCTAACACCAGCTCCAGGGGTCCAACCCCTGAGCGCCCGAACCATAGCTCCAGAAGCCTAACCCCTGGGGGTCCCAACACCAGCTCCAGGGGTCCAACCCTTGAGCGCTCGAACTATAGCTACAGGGGCCTAACCCCTGGGGGCCCCCACCCCAGCTCGAATGTCCCAAGACCTGAGCGCCCGAACCATAGCTCCAGGGGCCTAACGCCTGGGGGCACCAACCCCAGCTCCAGGGGACCAACCCCTGGGGCTCCAACACCAGCTCCAGGGGCCCAACTCCTGAGCACCCGAACCATAGCTCCATGGGCCCAACTCCTGAGTGCCTGAACCATAGCTCCAGGGTCCTAACCCCTGGGGCCCCAACACCAGCTCCAAGGGCCCAACCCCTGGGGGCCCCAACACAAGCTCCACGGGCCCAACCCCTGAGCGCCCGAACCATAGCGCCAGGAGCCTAACCCCTAGGGGCCCTAACCTCAGCTCAAGAGCACAACCCCTGGGGGCCCCAACCCTAGCTCCAGGGGCCCAACCCGTGAGCGCCCGAACCATAGCTCCAGGGGCCTAACCCCAGGGGGCCCCAATCCCAGCTCCAGGGGTCCAAACCCGGGGGCCCTCGACCCCAGCTGGAGAGGCCCAACCCCTGAGAGCCCAAACCATAGCTCCAGGGTCCCAACCCCTGAGCGCCCGAAACATAGCTCCAGGGGCCTAACCCCTGGGGCCCCAACACCAGCTCCAGCGGCCCAACCCCTGAGCGCCGAAACCATAGCTCCAGGGGCCCAACCCCTGACGGCCCTAACACCAGCTCCAGGGGCCCAACCCCTTAGCGCCCGAGCCATAGTTCCAGGGGCCAAACCCCTGGGGGCCCCAACACCAGCTCCAGGGCCCAACCCCTGGGTGCCCCAACACCAGCTCCAGGGGCCCAACCCCTAAGCGCCCGAACCATAGCTCCAGAGGTCTAACCCTGGGGACCCAAACCCCAGCTCCAGGGGCCCAACCCCTGAGTGCCCGAACCATAGCTCCAGGGGCCTAACCCCTAAGCGCCCGAAACATAGCTCCAGGGGCCTAACCCCTGGGGGCCCCAACACCAGCTCCAGGGGCCCAACCTCTGAGCGCCCGAACCATAGCTCCAGGGGCCTAACCCCTAAGCGCCCAAAACCATAGCTCCAGGGGCCTAAACCCTGGGGGCCCCAACACCAGTTCCAGGGGCTAAACCTCTGAGCGCCCGAATCATAGCTCCAGGGGCCTAACCCCCGGTGGCCCCAACACCAGATTCAGGGGCTCAAACCCTGGGGGCCCCAACACCAGCTCCAGGGGCCCAACCCCTGAGCGACCGAACCATAGCTCCAGGGGCCTAACCCCTGGGAGCCCCAACACCAGCTCCAAGGGCCCAACCCCTGAGCGCCCGAACAATACCTCCAGAGGCAAAACCCCTCGGAGCCCCAACACCAGCTCCAGGGGCCAAACCCCTGAGCGCCGAAATCATAGCTCCAGGGGCCTAACCCCTGGGGGACCCCACCCCAGCTCCAAGGGGCCAACCCCTGACAGCCCGAACCATAGTTCAACGGGCCTAACCCCCGGAGGCCCCAACCCCAGCTCCAGGGGCCCAACCCCTGGGAGCCCTAACACCAGCTCCAGGGGTCCAACCTCTGAGCGCCCGAACCATAGCTCCAGAGGCCTAACCCATGGGGTCACCAACACCAGCTCAAGGGCTGCAACCCCTGAGCACCCGAACCATAGCTCCAGGAGCCTAACCCCTGGGGGTCCCAACACCAGCTCCAGGGGCCCAACCTCTGAGCGCTCGAACCATACCTACAGGGGCCTAACCCCTGGGGGTCCCCACCCCAGCTCCAAGGGCCCAAAACCTTAGCGCCCGAACCATAGCTCCAGGGACCTAACCCCTGGGGCCCCAACACCAGCTCCAGGGTCCCAACCCCTGGGGGCCCCAACACTAGCTCCAGGGGCCCCACCCCTGAGCGCCCGAACCATAGCTCCAGGGGCCTAACCCCTGGTGTCCCCAACCCCAGCTACAGGGGCCCAACCCCTGGGGGCCCCAACACCAGCTCCAGGGGCCCAACCACTGGGGGCCCAAACACCAGGTCCAGGGGTCCAACCCCTGAGCGTCCGAACCATAGCGCCAGGGGCCTAACCCCTAGGGGCTCCAACACCAGCTCCAGGGGACCAACCCCTGGTTCTCCAACACCAGCTCCAGGGGCCAAACCCCTGAGCACCCGAACCATTGTTCCAGGGGCCCAACCCCTGGGGCCCCAACACCAGCTCCAAGGGCCCAACCCCTAGGGGCTCCAACACCAGCTCCAGGGGCCCAACCCGTGAGCGCCCGAACCATAGCTCCAGGGGCCTAACCCCAGGGGGCCCCAATCCCAGCTCCAGTGGTCCAAACCCGGGGGCCCTCGACCCCAGTTGCAGAGGCCCAACCCCTGAGAGCCCAAACCATAGCTCCAGGGGCCCAACCCCTGAGCGCCCGAACCATAGCTCCAGGGGCCTAACCCCTGGGGCCCCAACACCAGCTCCAGGGGCCCAACCCCTGGGGGCCCCAACACCAGCTCCAGGGGCCCAACCTCTGAGCGCCCGAACCATAGCTCCAGGGGCACAACCCCTGAGAGCCCGAACCATAGCTCCAGGGGCCTAACCCCCGGGGGCCCCAACCCCAGCTCCAGGGGCCCAACCCCTTAGCGCCCGAACCGTAGCTCCAGGGGCCTAACCCCTAAGCGCCCAAAACCATAGCTCCAGGGGTCTAACCCCTGGGGGCCCCCACCCCAGCTCCAAGGGCCCAACCCCTGAGCGCTCGAACCATAGCTCCAGAGGCCTAACCCCCGGGGGCTCCAACACCAACTCCAGGGGCCCAACCCCTGGGGGCCCCAACACGAGCTCCAGGGGCCCAACCCCTGAGCGCCCGAACCATAGCTCCAGGGGCCTAACCCCTGGGGGCCCGAACACCAGCTCCAAGGGCCCAACCCCTGAGCGCCCGAACAATACCTCCAGGGGCCTAACCCCTGGGGGCCCCAACAAAAGCTCCAGAGGCCCAACCCCTGAGCTCCCGAACCATAGCTCCACAAGTCTAACCCCTGGGGGCCCCAACACCAGCTACAGGGATCCAACCCCTGAGCGCCCGAACCATAGCTCCAGGGGCCTAACCCTTGGGGTCCCCAACACCAGCTCCATGGGCCCAACCCCTGAGCGCCCGAACAATACCTCCAGGGGCCTAACCCCTGGGGTCCCAACACCAGCTCTAGGGGCCCAACACCTGAGCGCTCGAACCATACCTACAGGGGCCTAACCCCTGGGGGCCCCCACCCCAGTTCCAAGGGCCCAAAACCTGAGCGCCCGAACCATAGCTCCAGGGTCCCAACCCCTGGGGGCCCCAACACTAGCTCCAGGAGCCCAACCCCTGAGCGCCCGAACCATAGCTCCAGGGGCCTAACCCCTGGTGTCCCCAACCCCAGCTACAGGGGCCCAACCCCTGGGGGCCCCAACACCAGCTCCAGGGGCCCAACCCCTGAGCGCCCGAACCATAGCTCCAGGGGCCTAACCCCTGGTGGCCCCAGCCCCAGCTACAGGCGCACAACCCCCGGGGGCCCCAACCCCAGCTCCAGAGGCCCAACCCCTGAGGGCCCAAACACCAGGTCCAGGGGTCCAACCCCTGAGCGCCCGAACCATAGCTAAAGGGGCCTGACCCCTGGCGGCCCAAACACCAGTTCCACGAGCCCAACCACTGAGGGTCCGAAAAATACCTCCAGGGGCCTAACCCCTGGGGACCCCAATACCAGCTCCAGTGGCCCAACCCTTCAGCGCTCGAACTATAGCTACAGGGGTCTAACCCCTAGGGGCCCTAACCCCAGCTCCAGGGGCCAAACCCCTGGGGCCCTCGACCCCAGCTCCAGGGGCCCAACCCCTTAACGCCCGAACCATAGCTCCAGGGGCCCAACCCCCGGGGGCCCCAACACCAGCCTCAGGGCCCAACCCCTGGGGGCCCCAACACCAGCTCCAGGGGCCCAACCCCTAAGCCCCCGAACCATAGCTCCAGGGGTCTAACCCACGGGGAACCAAACCACAGCTCCAGGGGCCCAACCCCTGAGTGCCCGAACCATAGCTCCAGGGGCCTAACCCCTAAGCGCTCAAAACCATAGCTCCAGGGACCTAACCCCTGGGGGCCCGCACCCCAGTTCTAAGGGCACAACCCCTGAGCGCCCGAACCATAGCTCCAGGGGCCTAACCCCTGGGGGCTCCAACCCCAGGTCCAGGAGCCCAATCCCTGAGGGCACCAACACCAGCTCCAGGGGCCCAACCCCTGAGCGCCCGAACCATAGCTCCAGGGGCCTAACCCCTGGGGGCCCGAACACCAGTTCCAAGGGCCCAACCCCTGAGCGCCCGAACAATACCTCCAGGGGCCTAACCCCTGGGGGCCAGATCACCAGCTCCAGAGGCCCAACCCCTGAGCTCCCGATCCATAGCTCCACGGGCCTAACTCCTGGGGGCCCCAACACCAGCTCCAGGGGTCCAACCCCTGAGCGCCCGAACCATAGCTCCAGGGGCCTAACCCTTGGGGTCCCCAACACCAGCTCCATGGGTCCAACCCCTGAGCGCCCGAACAATACCTCCAGGGGCCTAACCCCTGGGGTCCCAACACCAGCTCCATTGGCCCAACCCCTGAGCACTCGAACCATAGCTCCAGGGGCCTAACCCCTGGTGTCCCCAACCCCAGCTACAGGGGCCCAACCCCTGGGGGCCCCAACACCAGCTCCAGGGGCCCAACCCCTGAGCGCCCGAACCATAGCTCCAGGGGCCTAACCCCTGGTGGACCCAGCCCCAGCTACAGGCGCCCAACCTCCGGGGGCCCCAACCGCAGCTCCAGGGGCCCAACCCCTGGGGGCCCAAACAGCAGGTCCAGGGGTCCAACGCCTGAGCGCCCGAACCATAGCTAAAGGGGCCTGACCTCTGGCGGCCCAAACACCAGCTCCAGGAGCCCAACCACTGAGGGCCCGAAAAATACCTCCAGGGGCCTAACCCCTGGGGGCCCCAATACCAGCTCCAGGGGCCCAACCCTTGAGCGCTCGAACTTTAGCTACAGGGGCCTAACCCCTAGGGGTCCCCACCCCAGCTCCAAGGGCCCAAGACCTGAGCGCCCGAACCATAGCTCCAGGGGCCTAATCCCTGGGGGCACCAACCCCAGCTCCAGGGGACCAACCCGTGGGGCTCCAACACCAGCTCCAGGGGCCCGACCCCTGAGCATCCGAACCATAGCTCCAGGGGCCAAACTCCACAGTGCCCCAACCATAGCTCCAGGGGCCTAACCCCTGGGGCCCCAACACCAGCTCCAAGGGCCCAACCCCTGGGGACCCCAACACAAGCTCCACGGGCCCAACCCCTGAGCGCCCGAACCATAGCGCCAGGGGCCTAACCCCTAGGGGCCCCAACCCCAGCTCCAGGGGCACAACCCCTGGGGGCCCCCACCCCAGCTCCAGGGGCCCAACCCCTGAGCGCCTGAAACATAGCTCCAGGGGCCTAACCCCTGGGGCCCCAACACCAGCTCCAGGGGCACAACCCCTGGGGGCCCCAACACCAGCTCCAGGGGCCCAACCCCTGGGCGCCCGAACCATAGCTCCAGGGGCACAACCCCTGAGCGCCCGAACCATAGCTCCAGGGGCCTAACCCCCGGGGGCTCCAACCCCAGCTCCAGGGGCCCAACCCCTGGGGGCCCCAACACCAGCTCCAGGGGCCCAACCCCTGAGCGCCCGAACCATAGCTCCAGGGGCCCAACCCCTGAGTGCCCGAACCATAGGTCCATGGGCTTAACCTCTAAGCGCCCAAAACCATAGCTCCAGGGACCTAACCCCTGGGTGCCCGCACCCCAGTTCCAAGGGCACAACCCCTGAGCGCCTGAACCATAGCTCCAGGGGCCTAACCCCTGGGGGCCCCAACCCCAGCTCCAGGAGCCCAATCCCTGAGGGCCCCAACACCAGTTCCAGAATCCCAACCCCTGAGCGCCCGAACCATAGCTCCAGAGGCCTAACCCCTGGGGTCCCAACACCAGCTCCAGGGGCCCAACCCCTGGGGGCCCCAACACCAGCTCCAGGGGCCCAACCCCTGAGCGGCTGAACCATAGCTCCAGAGGCCTAACCCCTGGTGGCCCCAGCCCCAGCTACAAGCGCCCAACCCCCGGGGGCCCCAACCCCAGCTCCAGGGGCGCAACCCCTGGGGGCCCAAAAACCAGACCGAGGGGTCCAACCCCTGAGCGCCCGAACCATAGCTAAAGGGGCCTGACCCCTGGTGGCCCAAACACCAGCTCCAGGAGCCCAACCACTGAGGGCCCGAACCATAGCTCCAGGGACCTAACCCCTGGGAGCCCCAACACCAGCTCCAAGGGCCCAACCCCTGAGCGCCCGAACAATACCTCCAGAGGCCAAACCCCTCGGAGCCCCAACACCAGCTCCAGGGGCCCAACCCCTGAGCGCCCAAATCATAGCTCCAGGGGCCTAACCCCTGGGGGACCCCACCCCAGCTCCAAGGGGCCAACCCCTGAGAGCCCGAACCATAGTTCAACGGGCCTAACCCCCGGAGGCCCCAACACCAGCTCCAGGGGCCCAACCCCTGAGCGCCCAAACCATAGCTCCAGAGGCCTAACCCCTGGTGGCCCCAGCCCCAGCTACAAGCGCCCAACCCCCGGGGGCCCCAACCCCAGCTCCAGGGGCCCAACCCCTGGGGGCCCAAAAACCAGATCCAGGGGTCCAACCCCTGAGCGCCCGAACCATAGCTAAAGGGGCCTGACCCCTGGTGGCCCAAACACCAGCTCCAGGAGCCCAACCCCTAAGCGCCCGAACCATAGCTCCAGGGGCCTAACCCCTGGTGGACCCAGCCCCAGCTACAGGCGCCCAACCTCCGGGGGCCCCAACCGCAGCTCCAGGGGCCCAACCCCTGGGGGCCCAAACAGCAGGTCCAGGGGTCCAACGCCTGAGCGCCCGAACCATAGCTAAAGGGGCCTGACCTCTGGCGGCCCAAACACCAGCTCCAGGAGCCCAACCACTGAGGGCCCGAAAAATACCTCCAGGGGCCTAACCCCTGGGGGCCCCAATACCAGCTCCAGGGGCCCAACCCTTGAGCGCTCGAACTTTAGCTACAGGGGCCTAACCCCTAGGGGTCCCCACCCCAGCTCCAAGGGCCCAAGACCTGAGCGCCCGAACCATAGCTCCAGGGGCCTAATCCCTGGGGGCACCAACCCCAGCTCCAGGGGACCAACCCGTGGGGCTCCAACACCAGCTCCAGGGGCCCGACCCCTGAGCATCCGAACCATAGCTCCAGGGGCCAAACTCCACAGTGCCCCAACCATAGCTCCAGGGGCCTAACCCCTGGGGCCCCAACACCAGCTCCAAGGGCCCAACCCCTGGGGACCCCAACACAAGCTCCACGGGCCCAACCCCTGAGCGCCCGAACCATAGCTCCAGGGGCCTAACCCCTAGGGGCCCCAACCCCAGCTCCAGGGGCCCAACCCCTGGGGGCCCCCACCCCAGCTCCAGGGGCCCAACCCCTGAGCGCCCGAACCATAGCTCCAGGGGCCAAACCCCTGGGGCCCCAACACCAGCTCCAGGGGCACAACCCCTGGGGGCCCCAACACCAGCTCCAGGGGCCCAACCTCTGAGCGCCCGAACCATAGCTCCAGGGGCCCAACCCCTGAGCGCCCGAACCATAGCTCCAGGGGCCTAACCCCCGGGGGCTCCAACCCCAGCTCCAGGGACCCAACCCCTGGGGGCCCCAACACCAGCTCCAGGGGCCCAACCCCTGAGCGCCCGAACCATAGCTCCAGGGGCCCAACCCCTGAGTGCCCGAACCATAGGTCCATGGGCTTAACCTCTAAGCGCCCAAAACCATAGCTCCAGGGACCTAACCCCTGGGTGCCCGCACCCCAGTTCCAAGGGCACAACCCCTGAGCGCCTGAACCATAGCTCCAGGGGCCTAACCCCTGGGGGCCCCAACCCCAGCTCCAGGAGCCCAATCCCTGAGGGCCCCAACACCAGTTCCAGAATCCCAACCCCTGAGCGCCCGAACCATAGCTCCAGAGGCCTAACCCCTGGGGTCCCAACACCAGCTCCAGGGGCCCAACCCCTGGGGGCCCCAACACCAGCTCCAGGGGCCCAACCCCTGAGCGGCTGAACCATAGCTCCAGAGGCCTAACCCCTGGTGGCCCCAGCCCCAGCTACAAGCGCCCAACCCCCGGGGGCCCCAACCCCAGCTCCAGGGGCGCAACCCCTGGGGGCCCAAAAACCAGACCGAGGGGTCCAACCCCTGAGCGCCCGAACCATAGCTAAAGGGGCCTGACCCCTGGTGGCCCAAACACCAGCTCCAGGAGCCCAACCACTGAGGGCCCGAACCATAGCTCCAGGGACCTAACCCCTGGGAGCCCCAACACCAGCTCCAAGGGCCCAACCCCTGAGCGCCCGAACAATACCTCCAGAGGCCAAACCCCTCGGAGCCCCAACACCAGCTCCAGGGGCCCAACCCCTGAGCGCCCAAATCATAGCTCCAGGGGCCTAACCCCTGGGGGACCCCACCCCAGCTCCAAGGGGCCAACCCCTGAGAGCCCGAACCATAGTTCAACGGGCCTAACCCCCGGAGGCCCCAACACCAGCTCCAGGGGCCCAACCCCTGAGCGCCCAAACCATAGCTCCAGAGGCCTAACCCCTGGTGGCCCCAGCCCCAGCTACAAGCGCCCAACCCCCGGGGGCCCCAACCCCAGCTCCAGGGGCCCAACCCCTGGGGGCCCAAAAACCAGATCCAGGGGTCCAACCCCTGAGCGCCCGAACCATAGCTAAAGGGGCCTGACCCCTGGTGGCCCAAACACCAGCTCCAGGAGCCCAACCCCTAAGCGACCGAACCATAGCTCCAGGGGCCTAACCCCTGGGAGCCCCAACACCAGCTCCAAGGGCCCAACTCCTGAGCGCCCGAACCATAGCTCCAGGGGCCAAACCCCTGGGGGCCCCAACACCAGCTCCAGGGCCCAACCCCTGGGGGCCCCAACACCAGCTCCAGGGGCCCAACCCCTAAGCGCCCGAACCATAGCTCCAGGGGTCTAACCCCCGGGGACCCAAACCCCAGCTCCAGGGGCCCAACCCCTGAGTGCCCGAACCATAGCTCCAGGGGCCTAACCCCTAAGCGCCCGAAACATAGCTCCAGGGGCCTAACCCCTGGGGGTCCCAACACCAGCTCCAGGGGCCCAACCTCTGAGCGCCCGAACCATAGCTCCAGGGGCCTAACCCCTAAGCGCCCAAAACCATAGCTCCAGGGGCCTAAACCCTGGGGGCCCCAACACCAGTTCCAGGGGCTAAACCTCTGAGCGCCCGAACCATAGCTCCAGGGGCCTAACCCCCGGTGGCCCCAACACCAGATTCAGGGGCTCAAAGCCTGGGGGCCCCAACACCAGCTCCAGGGGCCCAACCCCTAAGCGCCCGAACCATAGCTCCAGGGGCCTAACCCCTGGGGCCCCAACACCAGCTCCAGGGGCCTAACCGCTGGGGTCTCCAACACCAGCTCCAAGGGCCCAACCCCTGAGCGCCCGAACCATAGCTCCAGGTGCCTAAACCCTGGGGGCCCCAACACCAGTTCCAGGGGCTAAACCTCTGAGCGCCCGAACCACAGCTCCAGGGACCTAACCCCCGTTGGCCCCAAAACCAGATTCAGGGGCTCAACCCCTGGGGGCCCAAACACCAGCTCCACGGGCCCAACCCCTGACCGCCCGAACAATAGCTCCAGGGGCCTAACCCCTGGGAGCCCCAACACCAGCTCCAAGGGCCCAACCCCTGAGCGCCCGAACAATACCTCCAGAGGCCAAACCCCTAGGAGCCCCAACACCAGCTCCAGGGGCCCAACCCCTGAGCGCCCAAATCATAGCTGCAGGGGCCTAACCCCTGGGGGACCCCACCCCAGCTCCAAGGGGCCAACCCCTGAGAGCCCGAACCATAGTTCAACGGGCCTAACCCCCGGAGGCCCCAACACCAGCTCCAGGGGCCCAACCCCTGAGCGCCCGAACCATAGCTCCAGAGGCCTAACCTCTGGTGGCCCCAGCCCCAGCTACAAGCGCCCAACCCCCGGGGGCCCGAACCCCAGCTCCAGGGGCCCAACCCCTGGGGGCCCAAAAACCAGATCCAGGGGTCCAACCCCTGAGCGCCCGAACCATAGCTAAAGGGGCCTGACCCCTGGTGGCCCAAACACCAGCTCCAGGAGCCCAACCACTGAGGGCCCGAAAAATACCACCAGGGGCCTAACCCCTGCGGACCCCAATACCAGCTCCAGGGGCCCAACCCTTGAGCGCTCGAACTATAGCTACAGGGGCCTAACCCCTGGGGGCCCCCACCCCAGCTCGAATGTCCCAAGACCTGAGCGCCCGAACCATAGCTCCAGGGGCCTAACGCCTGGGGGCACCAACCCCAGCTCCAGGGGACCAACCCCTGGGGCTCCAACACGAGCTCCAGGGGCCCAACTCCTGAGCACCCGAACCATAGCTCCATGGGCCCAACTCCTGAGTGCCTGAACCATAGCTCCAGGGTCCTAACCCCTTGGGCCCCAACACCTGCTCCAAGGGCCCAACCCCTGGGGGCCCCAACACAAGCTCCACGGGCCCAACCCCTGAGCGCCCGAACCATAGCGCCAGGAGCCTAACCCCTAGGGGCCCTAACCCCAGCTCAAGAGCACAACCCCTGGGGGCCCCAACCCCAGCTCCAGGGGCCCAACCCGTGAGCGCCCGAACCATAGCTTCAGGGGCCTAACCCCAGGGGGCCCCAATCCCAGCTCCAGGGGTCCAAACCCGGGGGCCCTCGACCCCAGCTGGAGAGGCCCAACCCCTGAGAGCCCAAACCATAGCTCCAGGGTCCCAATCCCTGACGGCCCTAACACCAGCTCCAGGGCCCAACCCCTGGGGGCCCCAACACCAGCTCCAGGGGCCCAACCCCTAAGCGCCCGAACCATAGCTCCAGGGGTCTAACCCCCGGGGACCGAAACCCCAGCTCCAGGGGCCCAACCCCTGAGTGCCCGAACCATAGCTCCAGGGGCCTAACCCCTAAGCGCCCGAAACATAGCTCCAGGGGCCTAACCCCTGGGGCCCCAACACCAGCTCCAGCGGCCCAACCCCTGAGCGCCGAAACCATAGCTCCAGGGGCCCAACCCCTGACGGCCCTAACACCAGCTCCAGGGGCCCAACCTCTTAGCGCCCGAACCATAGCTCCAGGGGCCAAACCCCTGGGGGCCCCAACACCAGCTCCAGGGCCCAACCCCTGGGGGCCCCAACACCAGCTCCAGGGGCCCAACCCCTAAGCGCCCGAACCATAGCTCCAGGGGTCTAACCCCCGGGGACCGAAACCCCAGCTCCAGGGGCCCAACCCCTGAGTGCCCGAACCATAGCTCCAGGGGCCTAACCCCTAAGCGCCCGAAACATAGCTCCAGGGGCCTAACCCCTGGGGGCCCCAACACCAGCTCCAGGGGCCCAACCTCTGAGCGCCCGAACCATAGCTCCAGGGGCCTAACCCCTAAGCGCCCAAAACCATAGCTCCAGGGGCCTAAACCCTGGGGGCCCCAACACCAGCTCCAGGGGCCCAACCCCTGAGCGACCGAACCATAGCTCCAGGGGCCTAACCCCTGGGAGCCCCAACACCAGCTCCAAGGGCCCAACCCCTGAGCGCCCGAACAATACCTCCAGAGGCCAAACCCCTCGGAGCCCCAACACCAGCTCCAGGGGCCAAACCCCTGAGCGCCCAAATCATAGCTCCAGGGGCCTAACCCCTGGGGGACCCCACAACAGCTCCAAGGGGCCAACCCCTAACAGCCCGAACCATAGTTCAACGGGCCTAACCCCCGGAGGCCCCAACCCCAGCCCCAGGGGCCCAACCCCTGGGAGCCCTAACATCAGCTCCAGGGATCCAACCCCTGAGCGCCCGAACCATAGCTCCAGAGGCCTAACCCTTGGGGTCACCAACACCAGCTCCAGGGCTGCAACCCCTGAGCACCCGAACCATAGCTCCAGGAGCCTAACCCCTGGGGGTCCCAACACCAGCTCCAGGGACCCAACCTCTGAGCGCTCGAACCATACCTACAGGGGCCTAACCCCTGGGGGTCCCCACCCCAGCTCCAAGGGCCCAAAACCTGAGCGCCCGAACCATAGCTCCAGACACCTAACCCCTGGGGCCCCAACACCAGCTCCAGGGTCCCAACCCCTGGGGGCCCCAACACTAGCTCCAGGGGCCCAACCCCTGAGCGCCCGAACCATAGCTCCAGGGGCCTAACCCCTGGTGTCCCCAACCCCAGCTACAGGGGCCCAACCCCTGGGGGCCCCAACACCAGCTCGAGGGTCCCAACCCCTGGGGGCCCAAACACCAGGTCCAGGGGTCCAACCCCTGAGCGTCCGAACCATAGCTAAAGGGGCCTGACCCCTGGCGGCCCAAAACCCAGCTCCAGGAGCCCAACCACTGAGAGCCCGAAAAATACCTCCAGGGGCCTAACCCCTGGGGGCCCCAATACCCCCTCCAGGTGCCCAACCCTTGAGCGCTCGAACTATAGCTACAGGGGCCTAACCCCTGGGGGCCCCCACCCCAGCTCCAAGGGCCGAAAACCTGAGCGCCCGAACCATAGCTCCAGGGGCCCAACCGCTGGGGTCTCCAACACCAGCTCCAAGGGCCCAACCCCTGAGCGCCCGAACCATAGCTCCAGGTGCCTAAACCCTGAGGGCCCCAACACCAGTTCCAGGGGCTAAACCTCTGAGCGCCCGAACCACAGCTCCAGGGGCCTAACCCCCGGTGGCCCCAAAACCAGATTCAGGGGCTCAACCCCTGGGGGCCCAAACACCAGCTCCAGGGGCCCAACCCCTGACCGCCCGAACCATAGATCCAGGGGCCTAACCCCTGGGAGCCCCAACACCAGCTCCAAGGGCCCAACCCCTGAGCGCCCGAACAATACCTCCAGAGGCCAAACCCCTCGGGGCCCCAACACCAGCTCCAGCGGCCCAACCCCTGAGCGCCCGAATCATAGCTCCAGGGGCCTAACCCCTGGGGGACCCCACCCCAGCTCCAAGGGCCCAACCCCTGAGAGCCCGAACCATAGTTCAACGGGCCTAACCCCCGGAGGCCCCAACCCCAGCTCCAGGGGCCCAACCCCTGGGAGCCCTAACACCAGCTCCAGGGGTCCAACCCCTGAGCGCCCGAACCATAGCTCCAGGGGCCTAACCCTTGGGGTCACCAACACCAGCTCCAGGGCCTCAACCCCTGAGCGACCGAAGCATAGCTCCAGGAGCCTAACCCCTGTGGGTCCCAACACCAGCTCCAGGGGCCCAACCACTGGGGGCCCAAACACCAGGTCCAGGGGTCCAACCCCTGAGCGTCCGAACCATAGCTAAAGGGGCCTGACCCCTGGCGGCCCAAACACCAGCTCCAGGAGCCGAACCACTGAGGCCTCGAAAAATACCTCCAGGGGCCTAACCCCTGGGGGCCCCAATACCAGCTCAAGGTGCCCAACCCTTGAGCGCTCGAACCATAACTCCAGGGGCCTAACCCCTGGGGGCACCAACCACAGCTCCAGGGGACCAACCCCTGGGGCTCCAACACCAGCTCCAGGGGCCCAACCCCTGAGCACCCGAACCATTGCTCCAGGGGCCCAACCCCTGAGTGCCCGAACCATAGCTCAAGGGGCCTAACCCCTGGGGCCCCAACACCAGCTCCAAGGGCCCAACCCGTGAGCGCCCGAACCATAGCTCCAGGGGCCTAACCCCAGGGCGCCCCAATCCCAGCTCCAGTGGTCCAAACCCGGGGGCCCTCGACCCCAGTTGCAGAGGCCCAACCCCTGAGAGCCCAAACCATAGCTCCAGGGGCTCAACCCCTGAGCGCCCGAACCATAGCTCCAGGGGCCTAACCCCTGGGGCCCCAACACCAGCTCCAGGGGCCCAACCCCTGGGGGCCCCAACACCAGCTCCAGGGGCCCAACCTCTGAGCGCCCGAACCATAGCTCCAGGGGCACAACCCCTGAGAGATCGAACCATAGCTCCAGGGGCCTAACCCCCGGGAGCCCCAACCACAGCTCCAGGGGCCCAATCCCTGAGAGCCCGAACCATAGCTCCAGGGGCCTAACCCCTAAGCGCCCAAAGCCATAGCTCCAGGGGCCTAACCCCTGGGGGCCCCCACCCCAGCTCCAAGGGCCCAACCCCTGAGCGCCCGAACCATAGCTCCAGGGGCCTAACCATTGGGGGCCAAAACCCCAGCTCCAGGAGCCCAATCCCTGGGGGCCCCAACACCAGTTCTAGAATCCCAACCCCTGAGCGCCCGAACCATAGCTCCAGAGGCCTAACCCCCGGGGGTCCCAACACCAACTCCAGGGGCCCAAGCCCTGGGGGCCCCAACACGAGCTCCAGGGGTCCAACTCCTGAGCGCCCGAACCATAGCTCCAGGGGCCTAACCCCTGGGGGCCCGAACACCAGCTCCAAGGGCCCAACCCCTGAGCGCCCGAATAATACCTCCAGGGGCCTAACCCCTGGGGGCCCCAACACCAGCTCCAGAGGCGCAACCCCTGAGCTCCCGAACCATAGCTCCAGGGGCCTAACCCCTGGGGGCCCGAACACCAGCTCCAAGGGCCCAACCCCTGAGCGCCCGAACACTACCTCCAGGGGCCTAACCCCTGGGGTCCCAACACCAGCTCTAGGGGCCCAACCCCTGAGCGCTCGAACCATATCTACAGGGGCCTAACCCCTGGGGGCCCCCACCCCAGTTCCAAGGGCCCAAAACCTGAGCGCCCGAACCATAGCTCCAGGGACCTAACCCCTGGGGCCCCAACACCAGCTCCAGGGTCCCAACCCCTGGGGGCCCCAACACTAGCTCCAGGGGCCCAACCCCTGAGCGCCCGAACCATAGCTCCAGGGGCCTAACCCCTGGTGTCCCCAACCCCAGCTACAGGGGCCCAACCCCTGGGGGCCCCAACACCAGCTCCAAGGGTCCAACCCCTGAACGCCCAAACCATAGCTCCAGGGGCCTAACCCCTGGTGGCCCCAGCCCCAGCTACAGGCGCCCAACCCCTGGGGGCCCCAACCCCAGCTCCAGGTGCCCAACCCCTGGGGGCCCAAACACCATGTCCAGGGGTCCAACCCCTGAGCGCCCGAACCATAGCTCCGGGGGCCTAACCCCTGGTGGCCCCAGCCCCAGCTACAGGCGCCCAACCCCCGGGGGCCCCAACCCCAGCTACAGGGGCCCAACCCCTGGGGGCCCCAACACCAGCTCCAAGGGCCCAACCCCTGAGCTCCCGAACCATAGCTCCACGGGCCTAACCCCTGGGGGCACCAACACCAGCTCCAGGGGTCCAACCCCTGAGTGCCCGAACCATACCTACAGGGACCTAACCCCTGGGGGGCCCCACCCCAGCTCCAGGGGCCCAAGACGTGAGCGCCCGAACCATAGCTCCAGGGGCCTAACCCCTGGGGGCACCAACCCCAGCTCCAGGGGAACAACCCCTGGGGCTCCAACACCAGCTCCAGGGGCCCAACCCCTGAGCGCTTGAACCATAGCTCCAGGGGCCAAACCCCCGGGGGCCCCAACCCCAGCTCCAGGGGCCAAACCCCTGGGGCCCTCGACCCAGCTCAGGGGCCCAACCCCTGAGCGCCCAAACCATAGCTCCAGGAGCCCAACCCCTGACGGCCCTAACACCAGCTCTAGGGGCCCAACCCCTGAGCGCCCCAAACATAGCTCCAGGGGCCAAACCCCCGGGGGCCCCAACACCAGCTCCAGGGCCCAACCCCTGGGGGCCCCAACACCAGCTCCAGGGGCCCAACCCCTAAGCGCCCGAACCATAGCTCCAGGGGCCTAACCCCCGGGGACCGAAACCCCAGCTCCAGGGGCCCAACCCCTGGGGGCCCCAACACCAGCTCCAGGAGCCCAACCCCTGGGGGCCCAAACACCAGCTCCAGGAGCCCAACCCCTGAGCGCCCGAACCATAGCTCCAGGGGCCTAACCCCTGTTGCCCCAACACCAGCTCCAGGGGCCCAACTCCTGAGCGCCCGAACCATAGCTCTAGCGGCCTAACCCCTGGGGCCCCTACCCCAGCTACCGGGGCCCAACCCCTGGGTCCCTCGACCCCAGCTCCAGGGGCCCAACTCCTGAGCGCCCTAACCATAGCTCCAGGGGTCCAACCCCTTGGGCCCCAACACCATCTACAGGGGCACAACCCCTCAGTGCCCGAACCATAGCTCCAGGGGCCTAACCCCTGAGGGCCCCAACACCAGGTCCAGGGGCTCAACCCCTGGGGGCCCCAACACCAGCTCCAGGGGCCCGACCCCTGAGCGCCCGAACCATAGCTCCAGGGGCCTAAACCCTGGGGGACCCCATCCCAGCTCCAAGGGCCGAACCCCTGAGAGCCCGAACCATAGCTCCACGGGCCTAACCCCCGGGGACCTCAACCCCAGCTCCAGGGGCCGAACCCCTGGGGGCAATAACACCAGCACCAGAGGTCCAACCCCTGAGCGCCCGAACCATAGCTCCAGGGGTCTAACCCTTCGGGTCCCCAACACCAGCTCCATGGGCCCAACCCCTGAGCGCCCGAACAATACCTCCAGGGGCCTAACCCCCGGGGGCCCCAACCCCAGCTCCAGGGGCCAAACCCCTGGGGCCCTCGACCCCAGCTCCAGGGGCCCAACCCCTTACCGCCCGAACCATAGCTCCAGGGGCCAAACCCCCGGGGGCCCCAACACCAGCTCCAGAGCCCAACCCCTGGGGGCCTCAACACCAGCTCCAGGGGCCCAACCCCTAAGCGCCCGAACCATAGCTCAAGGGGTCTAACCCCCAGGGACCCAAACCCCAGCTCCAGGGGCCCAACCCCTGAGTGCCCGAACCATAGCTCCATGGGCCTAACCTCTAAGCGCCCAAAACCATAGCTCCAGGGACCTAACCCCTGGGGGCCCGCACCCCAGTTCCAAGGGCACAACCCCTGAGCGCCTGAACCATAGCTCCAGTTGCCTAACCCCTGGGGGCCCCAACCCCAGCTCCAGGAGCCCAATCCCTGAGGGCCCGAACAACAGTTCCAGAATCCCAACCCCTGAGCGCCCGAACCATAGCTCCAGAGGCCTAACCCCCGGGGGCCCCAACACCAACTCCACGGGCCCAACCCCTGGGGGCCCCAACACCAGCTCCAGGGGCTCAACCCCTGAGCGCCCGAACCATAGCTCCAGGGGCCTAAAACCTGGGGGCCCGAACACCAGCTCCAAGGGCCCAACGCCTGAGCGCCCGAACAATACCTCCAGGGGCCTAACCCCTGGGGGCCCCAACACCAGCTCCAGAGGCCCAACCCCTGAGCTCCCGAACCATACCTACAGGGGCCTAACCCCTGGGGGGCCCCACCCCAGCTCCAAGGGCCCAAAACCTGAGCGCCCGAACCATAGCTCCAGGGACCTAACCCCTGGGGCCCCAACACCAGCACCAGGGTCCCAACCCCTGGGGGCCCCAACACTAGCTCCAGGGGCCCAACCCCTGAGCGCCCGAACCATAGCTCCAGGGGCCTAACCCCTGGTGTCCCCAACCCCAGCTACAGGGGCCCAACCCCTGGGGGCCCCAACACCAGCTCCAAGGGCCCAACCCCTGAGCGCCCGAACCATAGCTCCAGGGGCCTAACCCCTGTTGACCCCAGCCCCATCTACAGGCGCCAAGCCCCGGGGGCCCGAACCCCAGCTCCAGGGGCCCAACCCCTGGGGGCCCAAACACCAGGTCCAGGGGTCAAACCCCTGAGCGCCGGAACCATTGCTAAAGGGGCCTAACCCCTGGGGGCCCCTATACCAGCTCCAGGGGCCCAACCCTTGAGCGCTCGAACTATAGCTACAGGGGCCTAACCCCTGGGGGCCCCCACCCCAGCTCCAGGGGCCAAAGACGTGAGCGCCCGAACCATAGCTCCAGGGCGCTATCCCCTGGGGGCACCAACCCCAGCTCCAGGGGAACAACCCCTGGGGCTCCAAATCCAGCTCCAGGGGCCCAATCCCTGATCGCCCGAACCATAGCTCCAGGGGCCTTATCCCTGGGGGCTCCAACACCAGCTCCAGGGGCCCAACCCCTGAGCGCTTGAACCATAGCTCCAGGGGCCAAACCCCCGGGGGCCCCAACCCCAGCTCCAGGGGCCAAACCCCTGGGGCCCTCGACCCAGCTCCAGGGGCCCAACCCCTGAGCGCCCAAACCATAGCTCCAGGGGCCCAACCCCTGACGGCCCTAACACCAGCTCTAGGGGCCCAACCCCTGAGCGCCCAAACCATAGCTCCAGGGGCCCAACCCCTGGGGGCCCCAACACCAGCTCCAGCAGCCCAACCCCTGGGGGCCCCAACACCATCTCCAGGGGCCCAACCCCAGAGCGCCCTAACCATAGCTCCAGGGGTCCAACCCCTGGGGGCCCCAACAACAGCTCCAGGAGCCCAACCCCTGAGCGCCCGAACCATAGCTCCAGGGGCCTAACCCCTGGGGCCCCAACACCAGCTCCAGGGGCCCAACTCCTGAGCGCCCGAACCATAGCTCCAGCGGCCTAACCCCTGGGGCCCCTACCCCAGCTCCCGGGGCCCAACCCATGGGGCCCTCGACCCCAGCTCCAGGGGCCCAACCCGTGAGCGCCCGAACCATAGCTCCAGGGGCCTAACCCCAGGGGGCCCCAATCCCAGCTCCAGGGGTCCAAACCCGGGGGCCCTCGAACCCAGCTGGAGAGGCCCAACCCCTGAGAGCCCAAACCATAGCTCCAGGGTCCCAACCGCTGAGCGCCCGAAACATAGCTCCAGGGGCCTAACCCCTGGGGCCCCAACACCAGCTCCAGCGGCCCAACCCCTGAGCGCCGAAACCATAGCTCCAGGGGCCCAACCCCTGACGGCCCTAACACCAGCTCCAGGGGCCCAACCCCTTAGCGCCCGAACCATAGCTCCAGGGGCCAAACCCCTGGGGGCCCCAACACCAGCTCCAGGGCCCAACCCCTGGGGGCCCCAACACCAGCTCCAGGGGCCCAACCCCTAAGCGCCCGAACCATAGCTCCAGGGGTCTAACCCCCGGGGACCCAAACCCCAGCTCCAGGGGCCCAACCCCTGAGTGCCCGAACCATAGCTCCAGGGGCCTAACCCCTAAGCGCCCGAAACATAGCTCCAGGGGCCTAACCCCTGGGGGCCCCAACACCAGCTCCAGGGGCCCAACCTCTGAGCGTCCGAACCATAGCTCCAGGGGCCTAACCCCTAAGCGCCCAAAACCATAGCTCCAGGGGCCTAAACCCTGGGGGCCCCAACACCAGTTCCAGGCGCTAAACCTCTGAGCACCCAAACCATAGCTCCAGGGGCCTAACCCCCGGTGGCCCCAACACCAGATTCAGGGGCTCAAAGCCTGGGGGCCCCAACACCAGCTCCAGGGGCCCAACCCCTGAGCGACCGAACCATAGCTCCAGGGGCCTAACCCCTGGGATCCCCAACACCAGCTCCAAGGGCCCAACCCCTGAGCGCCCGAACAATACCTCCAGAGGCCAAACCCCTCGGAGCCCCAACACCAGCTCCAGGGGCCAAACCCCTGAGCGCCCAAATCATAGCTCCAGGGGCCTAACCCCTGGAGGACCCCACCCCAGCTCCAAGGGGCCAACCCCTGACAGCCCGAACCATAGTTCAACGGGCCTAACCCCCGGAGGCCCCAAACCCAGCTCCAGGGGCCCAACCCCTGGGAGCCCTAACATCAGCTCCAGGGGTCCAACCCCTGAGCGCCCGAACCATAGCTCCAGAGGCCTAACCCTTGGGGTCACCAACACCAGCTCCAGGGCTGCAACCCCTGAGCACCCGAACCATAGCTCCAGGAGCCTAACCCCTGGGGGTCCCAACACCAGCTCCAGGGACCCAACCTCTGAGCGCTCGAACCATACCTACAGGGGCCTAACCCCTGGGGGTCCCCACAACAGCTCCAAGGGCCCAAAACCTGAGCGCCCGAACCATAGCTCCAGGGACCTAACCCCTGGGGCCCCAACACCAGCTCCAGGGTCCCAACCCCTGGGGGCCCCAACACTAGCTCCAGGGGCCCAACCCCTGAGCGCCCGAACCATAGCTCCAGGGGCCTAACCCCTGGTGTCCCCAACCCCAGCTACAGGGGCCCAACCCCTGGGGGCCCCAACACCAGCTCGAGGGTCCCAACCCCTGGGGGCCCAAACACCAGGTCCAGGGGTCCAACCCCTGAGCGTCCGAACCATAGCTAAAGGGGCCTGACCCCTGGCGGCCCAAACACCAGCTCCAGGAGCCCAACCACTGAGGGCCCGAAAAATACCTCCAGGGGCCTAACCCCTGGGGGCCCCAATACCACCTCCAGGTGCCCAACCCTTGAGCGCTCGAACTATAGCTACAGGGGCCTAACCCCTGGTGGCCCCCACCCCAGCTCCAAGGGCCGAAAACCTGAGCGCCCGAACCATAGCTCCAGGGGCCTAACCCCTGGGGCCCCAACACCAGCTCCAGGGGCACAACCCCTGAGTGCCCGAACCATAGCTCCAGGGGCCTAACCCCTGAGGGCCCCAACACCAGATCCAGGGGCTCAACCCCTGGGGGCCCCAACACCAGCTCCAGGGGCCCAAACCCTGAGCGCCCGAACCATAGCTCCAGGGGCCTAAACCCTGGGGGACCCCACCCCAGCTCCAAGGGCCGAACCCCTGAGAGCCCGAACCATAGCTCCACGGGCCTAACTCCCGGGGACCCCAACCCCAGCTCCAGGGGCCGAACCCCTGGGGGCAATAACACCAGCACCAGAGGTCCAACCCCTGAGCGCCCGAACGATAGATCCAGGGGTCTAACCCTTCGGGTCCCCAACACCAGCTCCATGGGCCCAACCCCTGAGCGCCCGAACAATACCTCCAGGGGCCTAAACCCTGTGGGCCCCAACACCAGCTCCAGGGGCCCAACCCCTGAGCTCCCGAACCATAGCTCCAGGGGCCTAACCCCTGGGGGCCCCAACACCAGCTCCGGGGGCCCAAACCCTGAGCGCTTGAACCATAGCTCCAGGGGCCTAACCCCTGGGGGCCCCAACCCCAACTCCAGGGGCCCAACCCCTGGGGGCACTATCACCAGCTCCAGGGGTCCAACCCCTGAGCGCCCGAACCATAGCTCCAGGGGCCTAACCGTTGGGGTCCCCAACACCAGCTCCAAGGGCACAAAACCTGAGCTCCCGAGCCATAGCTCCAGGTTCCTAAACCCTTGGGCCCCAACACCAGCTCCAGGGTCCCAACCCCTGGGGGCCCAACACTAGCTCCAGGGGCCCAACCCCTGAGCGCCCGAAACAAAGCTCCAGGGGCCTAACCCCTGGTGTCCCCAACCCCAGCTACAGGGGCCCAACGCCTGGGGGCAAGAACAATAGCTCCAGGGGCCCAACCCCTGAGCGCCCCAACCATAGCTCCAGGGGCCTAACCCCTGGTGGCCCCAACCCCAGCTAGAGTCGCAGAACCCCCGGGGGCCCCAACCCGACTTCCAGGGGCCCAACCTTTGGAGGCCTCAACACCAGGTCCAGGGGTCCAACACCTGAGCGCCCGATCCATAGATAAAGGGGCCTAACCCAAGGGGGCCCCAACCCCAGCTCCAGGGGTCCAAGCCCGGGGGCCCTCGACCCCAGCTGCAGAGACCCAACCCCTGACCGCCCGAACCATACCTCCAGGGGCCCAACCCCTGAGCGCCCGAACCATAGCTCCAGGGGCCTAACCCCTAGGGGCCCCAACCCCAGCTCCAGGGGCCCAACCCCTTGGGGCCCCAACAGCAGCTCCAGGGGCCCAACCCCTGAGCGCTCGAACCATAGTTCCAGGGGCCAAACCCCCGGGGGTCCAAACCCCAGCTCCAGGGGCCCAACCCCTGGGGCCCTCTACCACAGCTCCAGGGGCCCAACATCTGAGCGCGTGAACCATAGCTCCAGGGGCACAACCCCTGAGCGCACGAATCATAGCTCCAGGGGCCAAACCTCCGGGGGCCCCAACCCCAGCTCCAGGGACCCAACCCCTGGGGCCCCAACACCAGCTCCAGGGGCCCAACCCCTGAGCCTCCGAACCATAGCTCCAGGGTCCTAACCCCTAAGCGCCCAAAACCATAGCTCCAGGGGCCGAACCCCTGGGGGCCCCCACCCCAGCTCCAAGGGCCGAACCCCTGAGCGCTCGAACCATAGCTCCTTGGGCCTAACCCCTGGGGGTCCCAACCCCAGCTCCAGGAGTCCAATCCCTGGGGGAACCAACACCAATTCCAGAATCCCAACCCCTGAGCGCCCGAACCATAGCTCCAGAAGCCTAACCCCCGGGAGCCCCAACACCATCTCCAGGGGCCCAACCCCTGGGGGACCCAACACCAGCTCCAGGGGCCCAACCCCTGAGCGCCCGAACCATAGCTCCAGGGGCCTAACCCCTGGGGCCCGAACACCAGCTCCTAGGGCCCAACCCCTGAGCGCCCGAACAATACCTCCAGGGGCCTAACCCCTGGGGGCCCCAACACCAGCTCCAGGGGCCCAACCCCTGAGCTAACGAACCATAGCTCCAGGGGCCTAACCCCTGGGGGCCCAACACCAGCTCCAGGGGCCGAACCCCTGAGCTCTTGAACCATAGCTCCAGTGTTATAACCCCCGGAGGCCCCAACCCCAGCTCCAGGGGCCAAAAACCTGGAGCCCTCGACCCCACCTCCAGGGGCCCTACCCCTGAGCGCCCAAACCAAAGATCCAGGGGCCCAACCCCTGACGGCCCTAGCACCAGCTCCAGGGGCCCAACCCCTGAGCGCCCGAACCATAGCTCCAGGGGCCAAACCCACGGGGGCCCCAACACCAGCTCCAGGGCCCAACACCTGGGGGCCCCAACACCAGCTCCAGGGGCCCAACCCCTAAGCGCCCGAACCATAGCTCCAGGGGCCTAAGCCCGGGGACCCAAACCCCAGCTCCAGGGGCCCAAACCCTGAGCGCCCGAACCATAGCTCCAGGAGCCTAACCCCTGGGGGCCCCCACCCCAGCTCCAAGGGCCCAACCCCTGAGCGCCCGAACCAAAGCTCCAGGGGCCTAACCCCTGGGGGCCCCAACCCCACCTCCAGGAGCCCAATCCCTGGGGGCCCCAACACCAGTTCCAGAACCCCAACCCCTGAGCGCCCGAACCATAGCTCCAGAAGCCTAACCCCCGGGGGCCCCAACACCAACTCCAGGGGCCCAACCTCTGGGGGCTCGAACACCAGTTCCAGGGGCCCAACACCTGAGCGCCCGAACCATAGCTCCAGGGGGATAACCCCTGGGGGCCCGAACACCAGTTCCAAGGGCCCAACCCCTGAGCGCCCGAACCATAGCTCCAGAGGCCTAACCCCCGGGGGCCCCAATACCAACTCCAGGGGCCCAACCTCTGGGGGCCCCAACACCAGCTCCAGGGGCCAAACCCCTGAGCGCCCGAACCATAGCTCCAGGGGCCTAACCCCTGGGGGCCCGAACACCAGCTCCAAGGGCCCAACCCCTGAGCGCCCGAACAATACCTCCAGGGGCCTAACCCCTGGGGACAACAACACCAGCTCCATGGGCCCAACCATTCAGCGCTTGAACCATAGCTCCAGGGGCCTAACCCCTGGGGGCCCTCACCCCAGCTCCAAAGGTACAATCCCTGAGCGCCCGAACCATAGCTCCAAGGGCCTAACCCCCGGGGGCCCCAACCCCAGTTCCAGGGGCCCAACCCCTGAGCGCCCAAATCATAGCTCCATGGGCCCAACCCCTGACGGCCCTAACACCAGATCCAGCGGCCCAACCCCTGAGCGCCCGAACCATAGCTCCAGGGGCCAAACCCCCGGGGGCCCCAAACCCAGCTCCCGGGGCCAAACCCCTGGGGCCCTCGACCCCAGCTCCAGGGGCCCAACCCCTGAGCGCCCAAACCATAGTTCCAGGGGCCCAACCCCTGATGGCCCTAACACCAGCTCCAGGGGCGCAACCCATGTGCGCCCGAACCATAGCTTCAGGGGCCCAACCCCTGGGGGCCCCAAAACCAGCTCCAGGAGCACGACCCCTGGGGTCCCCAACACCATCTCCAGGGGCCCAACCAAAGAGAGCCCGAACCATAGCTCCAGGGGCCTAACCCCTGGAGGTCCGAATACCAGCTCCAGGGGCCCAACCCCTGAGCGCTCGAACCATAGCTACAGGGACCTAACCCCTGGGGGCCCCCACCCCAGCTCCAAGGGCCCGAAACCTGAGCGCCCGAACCATAGCTCCAGGGGCCTAACCCCTGGGGCCCCAACCCCAGCTCCATGACCCAACCCCTGGGGGCCCCAACACCAGTTCCAGGGGCCCAACCCCTAAGCGCCCGAACCATAGCTCCAGGGGCCTAACCCCCGGTGACCCAAACCCCAGCTCCAGGGGCCCAACCCCTGGGGGCCCCATCACCAGCTCCAGGAGCCCAACCCCTGGGAGCCCCAACACCATCTCCAGGGGCCCAACCCCAGAGCGCCCGAACCATAGCTCCAGGGGTCCAACCCCTGGCGGCCCCAACACCAGCTCCAGGAGCCCAACCCCAGAGCGCCCGAACCATCGCTCCAGGGGCTTAACCCCTGGGACCCCAACACCAGCTCCAGGGGCCCAACCACTGGGGGCCCCAACACCAGCTCCAGGGGCCCAACCCCAGAGCGCCCGAACCATAGCTCCAGGAGCCTAACCCCTGGGGCCCCTACCCCAGCTCCCGGGGCCCAACTCCTGAGGCCCTCGACCCCAGCTCCAGGGGCACAACCCCTGAGCGCCAGAACCATAGCTCCGGGAAGTACCCCTGGAGCCCCAACACCAGCTCCAGGGGCCCAACCCCTGGGGCCCCAACACCATCTCCAGGGGCACAACCCCTGAGTGCCCGAACCATAGCTCCAGGGGCTTAATCCCTGGTGGCCCCAACACCAATTCCAGAGGCTAAACCTCTGAGCGCCCGAACCATACCTTCAGGGGCCTAACTCCCGAAGGCCCCAACACCAGATCCAGGGGCTCAACCCCTCGGGGCCCCAACACCAGCTCCAGGGGCCAAACCCCTGAGCGCCCGAACCATAGCTCCAGGGGCCTAACCCCTGGGGGACCCCACCCCAGCTCCAAGGGCCGAACCCCTGAGAGCCCGAACCATAGCTCCACGGGCCTAACCCCTGGGGACCCCAACCCCAGCTCCAGGGGTCCAACCCCTGAGCGCCCGAACCATACCTCCAGGGGCCTAACTCTTCGGGTCCCCAACACCAGCTCCATGGGCCCAATCCCTGAGCGCCCGAACAATACCTCCAGCGGCCTACCCCCTGGGGGTCCCAACACAAGCTCCAGGGGCCCAACCCCTGAGCGCTCGAACCATAGCTCCAGGGGCCTAACCCCCGGGGGCCTTAAACCCAGCTCCCGGGGCCAAACCCCTGGGGCCCTCGACCCCAGCTCCAGGGGCCCAACCCCTGAGCACCCAAACCATAGTTCCAGGGGCCCAACCCCTGATGGCCCTAACACCAGCTCCAGGGGCGCAACCCCTGTGCGCCCGAACCATAGCTCCAGGGGCCCAACCCCTGGGGGCCCCAAAACCAGCTCCAGGAGCACAACCCCTGGGGTCCCCAACACCATCTCCAGGGGCCCAACCAAAGAGAGCCCGAACCATAGCTCCAGGGGTCCAACCCCTGGGGGCCCCAACACCAGCTCCAGGAGCCCAACCCCTGAGCGCCCGAACCATAGCTCCAGGGGCCTAACCCCTGGGGCCCCAACACCAGCTCCAGGGACCAAACCGCTGGGGTCTCCAACACCAGCTCCAAGGGACCAACTCCTGAGCGCCCGAACCATAGCTCCAGGGGCCTAACCCCCGGTGGCCCGAACACGAGATCCAGGGGCTCAACCCCTGGGGGCCCCAACACCAGCTCCAGTGGCCCAACCCCTGAGCGCCCGAACCATAACTGCAGGGGTCTAACCCCTGGGAGCCCCAACACCAGCTCCAAGGCCCCAACCCCTGAGCGCCCGAACAATACCTCCAGTGGCCAAACCCTTCGGGGCCCCAACACCAGCTCCAAGGGCCCAACCCCTGAGCGCCCGAACCATAGCTCCAGGGGCCTACCCCTGGGGGACCCCACCCCAGCTCCAAGGGCCCAACCCCTGAGAGGCCGAACCATAGCTCAACGGGCCTAACCCCCGGGGGACCCAACCCAAGCTACAGGGGCCCAACCCCTGGGGGCCCTAACACCAGCTCCAGGGGCCCAACCCCTGAGCGCACGAACAATACCAAAAGGGGCCTAACCCCTGGAGGTCCGAACACCAGCTCCAGGGGCCCAACCCCTGAGCGCTCGAACCATAGCTACGGGGACCTAACCCCTGGGGGCCCCCACCCCAGCTCCAAGGGCCCGAAACCTGAGCGCCCGAACCATAGCTCCAGGGGCCTAACCCCTGGGGCCCCAACACCAGCTCCAGGGTTCCAACCCCTGGGGGTCCCAACACTAGCTCCAGGGGCCCAACCCCTGAGCGCCCGAAAAATACCTCCAGGGGACTAACCCCTCGAGGCCCCAACACCAGCTCCAGGAGTGCCCGAACCATTGCTCCAGGGGCCTAACCCCTGGGGGACCCCACCCCAGCTCCAAGGGCCCAACCCCTGAGAGTCCGAATCATAGCTCAACAGGCCTAACCCCCGGGGGCCCCAACCCCAGCTCCAGGAGCCCAATCCCTGGGGGCCCCAACACCAGTTCCAGAACCCCAACCCCTGTGCACCCGAACCATAGCTCCAGAGGCCTAACCCCCGGGGGCCCAACACCAACTCCAGGGGCCCAACCCCTGGGGGCCCGAACACCAGCTCCAGGGGCCCAACCCCTGAGCGCCCGAACCATAGCTCCAGGGGCCTAACCCCTGGGGGCCCGAACACCAGCTCCAAGGGCCCAACCCCTGAGCGCCCGAACAATACCTCTAGGGGCCTAACGCCTGGGGGCCCCAATACCAGCTCCAAGGGCCCAACCCCTGAGCGAGCGAAACATAGCTCCAGGGGCCTAACCCCTGGGGCCCCTACACCACCTCCCGGGGCCCAACCCCTGGGGCCCTCGACCCAAGCTCCAGGGGCACAACCCCTGAGCGCCAGAACCATAGCTCCGGGGAGTAACCCCTGGAGCCCCAACACCAGCTCCAGGGGCCCAACCCCTGGGGCCCCAACACTATCTAAAGGGGCACAACCCTGAGTGCCCGAAACATAGCTCCAGGGGCTTAATCCCTAGGGGCCCCAACACCAGCTCCTGGAGCCCAACACTTGAGGTCCCGAACAATACCTCCAGGTGCCTAACTCCTGGGGGCCCCAACACTAGTTCCAGGGGCTAAATCTCTGAGCGCCCGAACCATAGCTCCAGGGGCCTAACTACCGAAGGCCCTAACACGAGATCCAGGGGCCAAACCCCTGAGCGCCCGAACCATAGCTCCAGGGGCCTAACCCCTGGGGGACCCCACCCCAGCTCCAAGGGCCGAACCCGTGAGAGCCCGAACCATAGCTCCACGGGCCTGACCCCCGGGGGCCCCAACCCCAGCTCCAGGGGTCCAACCCCTGAGCGCCCGAACCATAGCTCCAGGGGCCTAACTCTTCGGGTCCCCAACACCAGCTCCATGGGCCCAACCCCTGTGCGTCCCCGAACCATTGCTCCAGGGGCCTAACCCCCGGTGGCCCGAACACGAGATCCAGGGGCTCAACCCCTGGGGGCCCCAACACCAGCTCCAGGGGCCCAACCCCTGAGCGCCAGAACAATACCTCCAGGGGCCTAACCCCTGGGGGTCCGAACACGAGCTCCAGGGGCCCAACTCCTGAGCGCTCGAACCATAGCTACAGGGACCTAACCCCTGGGGGCCCCCACCCCAGCTCCAAGGGCCCAAAACCTGAGCGTCCGAACCATAGCTCCAGGGGCCTAACCCCTGGGGCCCCAACACCAGCTCCAGGGTTCCAACCCCTGGGGGCCCCAACACTAGCTCCAGGGGCCAAAATCCTGAGCGCCCGAACAATACCTCCAGGGGTCTAACCCCTCGAGGCCCCAACATCAGCTCCAGGGGCCCAACCCCTTAGCGCCCGAACCATTGCTCCAGGGGCCTAACCCCTGGGGGACCCCACCCCAGCTCCAACGGCCCACCCTTGAGAGTCCGAACCATAGCTCCACGGGCCTAACCCCCGGGGGCCCCAACCCCAGCTCCAGGGGCCAAACCCCTGGGGGCCCTAACACCAGCTCCAGGGGTCAAACCCCTGAGCGCCCGAACCATAGCTCCAGGGGCCTAACCCTTGGGGTCCCCAACACCAGCTCCAGGGGCCCAACCCCTGAGCGCCCGAACAATACCTCCAGGGGACTAACCCATGGGGTCCCAACACCAGCTCCAGGGGCCCAACCCCTGGGGGTCCCAACACTAGCTCCAGGGGCCCAACTCCTGAGCGCCCGAACCGTAGCTCCAGGGGCCTAACCCCTGGTGTTCCCAACCCCAGCTAGAGGGGCCCAACCCCTGGGGGACCCAACACCAGCTCCAGGGGCCCAACCCCTGAGCGCCTGAACCATAGCGCCAGGGGCCTAACCCCTGGTGGCCCCAACCCCAGCTACAGGCGCCCAACCCCCGGGGGCCCCAACCCCAGCTCCAGGGGCCCAACCCCTGGGGGCCCCAACACCAGGTCCAGGGGTCCAACCCCTGAGCGTCCGAACCATAGCTAAAGGGGCCTGACCCCTGGTGGCCCAAACACCAGCTCCAGGAGTCCAATCACTGAAGACCCGAAAAATACCTCCAGGGGCCTAACCCCTGGGAGCCCCAACACCATCTCCAGGGGCCCAACCCCAGAGCGCCCGAACCATAGCTCCAGGGGTCCAACGCCTGGGGGCCCCAACACCAGCTCCAGGAGCCCAACCCCAGAGCGCCCGAACCATAGCTCCAGGGGTCCAACGCCTGGGGGCCCCAACACCAGCTCCAGGAGCCCAACCCCAGAGCGCCCGAACCATAGCTCCAGGGGCCTAACCCCTGTGGGCCGCAACACCAGCTACAGGAGCCCAACCCCTGGGGGCCCTAACACCAGCTCCAGGGGCCTAACCCTTGGGGTCCCCAACACCAGCTCCAGGGGCCCAACCCCTGAGCGCCCGAACAATACCTCCAGGGGACTAACCCATGGGGTCCCAACACCAGCTCCAGGGGCCCAACCCGTGAGCGCTCGAACCATACCTACAGGGGTCTAACCCCTGGGGGCCCCACCCCAGCTCCAAGGACCCAAAACCTGAGCGCCTGAACCATAGCTCCAGGGACCTAACCACTGGGGCCCCAACACCAGCTCCAGGGTCCCAACCCCTGGGGGCCCCAACACCAGCTCCAGGGGCCCAACCCCTGAGCGCCCGAACCATAGCTCCAGGGGCCTTACCCCTGGTGTTCCTAACCCCAGCTAGAGGGGCCCAACCCCTGGGGGACCCAACACCAGCTCCAGGGGCCCAACCCCTGAGCGCCTGAACCATAGCTCCATGGGCCTAACCCCTGGTGGCCCCAACCCCAGCTACAGGCGCCCAACCCCCGGGGGCCCCAACCCCAGCTCCAGGGGCCCAACCCCTTGGGGCCCCAACACCAGGTCCAGGGGTCCAACCCCTGAGCGTCCGAACCATAGCTAAAGGGGCCTGACCCCTGGCGGCCCAAACACCAGCTCCAGGAGTCCAATCACTGAAGGCCCGAAAAATACCTCCAGGGGCCTAACCCCTGGGGGCCCCAATACCAACTCCAGGGGCCCAACCCTGGAGCGCTCGAACTATAGCTACAGGGGCCTAACCCCTGCGGGCCAACACCCTAGCTCCAAGGGCCCAAAACTTGAGCGCCCGAACCATAGCTACAGGGACCGAACCCCTGGGGGCACCAACACCAGCTCCAGGGGACCAACCCCTGGGGCCCCAACACCAACTCCAGGGGCCGAACCCCTGAGCACCCAAACCATAGCTCCAGGGGCCCAACTCCTGAGTGCCCGAACCATAGCTCCAGGGGCCTAACCCCTGGGTCCCCAACACCAGCTCCAGGGGCCCAACCCCTGGGGGCCCCAACACCAGCTCCAGGGGCCCAACCCCTGAGCGCCCGAACCATAGCGCCTGGGGCCTAACCCCTAGGGGCCATAACCCCAGTTCCAGAGGCCCAACCCCTGGGGGCCCCAACACCAGCTCCAGGGGCCCAACCCGTGAGCGCCCGAACCATAGCTTCAGGGGCCCAACCCCAGGGGGCCCCAACCCCAGCTCCAGGGGTCCAAACCCGGGGGCCCTCGACCCCAGCTGCAGAGGCCCAACCCCTGAGCGCCCGAATCATAGCTCCAGGGGCTTAATCCCTCGGGCCCCAACACAAGCTCCAGGGGCCCAACCCCTAGGGGACCCAACACCAGCTCCAGGGGCCTAACCCCTGAGCGCCCGAACCATAGCTCAAGGGGCCTAACCCCTAGGGGCCCCAACCGGAGCTCCGGGGGCCCAAACCCTTGAGGTCCCAACAGCAGCTCCAGGGGCCGAAACCCTGAGCGCCCGAACCATAGCTCCAGGTGCTTAACCCCCGTTGGACCAAACCCCAGCTCCAGGGGCCCAACCCCTGGGGCCCTCGACCGCAGCTCAAGGGGCCCAATCCCTGAGCGCCGGAACCATAGCTCCAGGGGCACAACCCTTTAGCGCCCGAACCATAGCTCCAGGGGCCTAACCCCCGGGGACCCCAAGCCAAGTTCCAGGGACGCAAACCCTGGGGGCCAAAACACCAGCTCCAGAGGCCCAACCCCTGAGCGCCCGAACCATAGCTCCAGTGGTCTAACCCCTAAGCGCCCAAAACCGTAGCTCCAGGGGCCTAACCCCTGGGGGCCCCCACCCCAGCTCCAAGGGCCCAACCCCTGAACGCCCGAACCATAGCTCCAGGGGCCTAATCCCTGGGTGCCCCAACACCAGCTCCAGGGGCCCAACCCATGAACTCCCGAACCATAGCTCCGGGGGCTTAACCCCTGGGGGCCCCAACACCAGCTCCAGGGGCCCAACCCCTGAGCGCTTGAACCATAGCTCCAGGGGCCTAACCCCTTTGGTCCCCAACCAGAGCTCCAGGGGCCCAACCCCTGGGGGCCCTAACACCAGCTCCAGGGGTCCAACCCCTGAGCGCCCGAACCATAGCTCCAGGGGCCTAACCCTTGGTGTCCCCAACACCAGCTCCAGGGGCCCAACCCCTCAGCGCCTGAACAATACCTCCAGGGGCCTAACCCCTGGGGGTCCCAACACCAGCTCCAGGGGCCGAATCCCTGAGCACTCGAACCATAGCTACAGGGGCCTTACCCCTGGGGGCCCCAACCCCAGCTCCAGGGGTCAAACCCCTGGGGCCCTCGACCCCAGCTCCAGTGGCCCAACCCCTGAGCGCCCGAACCATAGCTCCAGGGGCCAAACCCCCGGGGAACCCAACACCAGCTCCAGGGCCAAACTCCTGGGGGCCGAAACACCAGCTCCAGGGGCCCAACCCCTAAGCGCCCGAACCATAGCTCCAGGGGCCTAATCCCTGGGGGCCCCAACACCAGCTCCAGGGGCCCAACACTTGAGGGCCCGAAGAATACCTCCAGGGGCCTAACTCTTGGGGGCCCCAACACCAGCTCCAGGGGCCGAACCCCTGAGCGCCCGAACCATAGCTCCAGGGGCCTAACTCCCGAGGGCCCCAACACTAGATCCAGGGGCTCAAACCCTGGGGGCCCCAACACCAGCTCCAGGGTCCCAACCCCTGAGCGCCCGAACCATAGCTCCAGGGGCCTAACCCCTGGGGGACCCCACCCCAGCTACAAGGGACGAACCCCTGAGAGCCCGAACCATAGATCCACGGGCCTAACCCCTGAGGACCCCAACCCCACCTCCAGGTGCCCAACCCCTGGGGGCCCTAACACCAGCTCCAGGGGTCCAACCCCTGAGCGCCCGAACCGTAAGTCCAGGTGCCTAACCCTTCGGGTCCCCAACACCAGCTCCATGGGCCAAACCCCTGAGCGCCTGAACAATACCTCCAGGGGCCTAACCCCTGGGATCCCAACATCAGCCCCAGGGGCCCAACCCCTGAGCGCTCGAACCATAGCTCCAGGGGCCTAATCCCTGGGGGCCCCAACACCAGCTCCAGGGGCCCAACACTTGAGGGCCCGAAGAATACCTCCAGGGGCCTAACTCTTGGGGGCCCCAACACCAGCTCCAGGGGCCCAACCCCTGAGCGCTTGAACCATAGGTCCAGGGGCCTAACCCCTTTGGTCCCCAACCAGAGCTCCAGGGGCCCAACCCCTGGGGGCCCTAACACCAGCTCCAGGGGTCCAACCCCTGAGCGCCCGAACCATAGCTCCAGGGGCCTAACCCTTGGTGTCCCCAACACCAGCTCCAGGGGCCCAACCCCTCAGCGCCTGAACAATACCTCCAGGGGCCTAACCCCTGGGGGTCCCAACACCAGCTCCAGGGGCCGAATCCCTGAGCACTCGAACCATAGCTACAGGGTCCTTACCCCTGGGGGCCCCAACCCCAGCTCCAGGTTCCAAACCCCTGGGGCCCTCGACCCCAGCTCCAGGGGCCCAACCCCTGAGCGCCCAAACCATAGCTCCAAGGGCTCAACCCCTGACGGCCCTAACATCAGTTCCAGGGGCCCAACCCCTGAGCGCCCGAACCATAGCTCCAGGGGCCAAACCCCCGGGGGACCCAACACCAGCTCCAGGGCCCAACCCCTGGGGGCCGAAACACCAGCTCCAGGGGCCCAACCCCTAAGCGCCCGAACCATAGCTCCAGGGGCCTAACCCCCGGGGACCCAAACCCCAGCTCCAGGGGCCCAACCCCTGGGTGCCCCAACACCAGCTCCAGGAGCCCAACCCCTGGGGGACCCAACAACATCTCCAAGGGCCCAACCTCAGAGCGCCCGAACCATAGCTCCAGGGGTCCAACCCCTGGGGGCCCCAACACGAGCTCCAGGAGCCGAACCCCTGAGCGCCCGAACCATAGCTCCGGGGGCCTAACCCCTGGGGCCCCAACACCAGCTCCAGGGGCCCAACCGCTGGGGGGCCCAACACCAGCTCCAGGGGCCCAACTCCTGAGCGCCCGAACCATAGCTCCAGGGGCCTAACCCCTGTTGGCCCCAACACCAGCTCCAAGGGCCCAACCCCTGAGCGAGCGAACCATAGCTCCAGGGGCCTAACCCCTGGGGCCCCGACCCCAGCTCCCGGGGCCCAACCCCTGGGGCTCTCGACCCCAGCTCCAGGGGCCCAACCCCTGAGCGCCAGAACCATAGTTCCGGGGAGTAACCCCTGGAGCCCCAACACCAGCTCCAGGGGCCCAACCCCTGGGGGCCCCAACACCAGCTCCAGGGGCCCAACACTTGAGCGCCCGAACAATACCTCCAGGGGCCAAACTCCTGGCGGCCCCAAAACCAGCTCTGGGGGCCCAACCCCTGAGCTCCCAAACCATAGATCCAGGGGCTTAACCCCTGGGCGCCCCAACACCAGCTCCAGGGGCCCAACCCCTGAGCGCTTGAACCATAGCTCCACGGGCCTAACTCCTGGGGTCCCCAACCCCAGCTCCAGGGGACCAACCCCTGGGGGCCCTAGCACCAGCTCAAGGAGACCAATCCCTGAGCCCCCGAACCATAGCTCCAGGTGCCTAGCCCTTGGGGTCCCCAACACCAGCTCCAGGGGCCCAACCCCTGAGCGCCTGAAAAATACCTCCAGGGGCCTAACCCCTGGGGGTCCCAACACCAGATCCAGGGGCCCAACCCCTGAGCGCTCGAACCATAGCTACAGGGGCCTAACCCCTGGGGGCCCCCACCCCAGCTCCAAGGGCAGAAAACCTGAGCGCCCGAAGCATAGCTCCAGGGGCCTAATCCCTGGAGCCCCAACACCAGCTCCAGGGGCCCAACCCTTGAGCGCTCGACCCATAGCTACAGGGGCCTAACCTCTGGGGGCCCCCACCCTAGCTCCGAGGGCCCAAAAACTGAGCGCCCGAACCATAGCTCCAGGGGCCGAACTCCTGGGGGCAGCAACCCCAGCTCCAGCGGACCAACCCCTGGGGGCCCCAACACCAGATCCAGGGGCCCAACCCCTGAGTACCCGAACCATAGCTCCAGGGGCCCAACCACTGAGTGCCCGAACCATAGCTCCAGGAGCCCAACCCTTGAGAGCCCGAAACATAGCTCCAGGGGCCCAACCCCTGGGGGCCCCAACCCCAGCTCCAGGGACCCAACCCCTTAGGGCACCAACACCAGCTCCAGGGGCCCAACCCCTGAGCGCCCGAACCATAGCTCCAGGGGCCTAACCCCCGAGGGCCCCAACACTAGATCCAGGGGCTCAAACCCTGGGGGCCCCAACACCAGCTCCAGGGGCCCAACCCCTGAGCGCCCGAACCATAGCTCCAGGGGCCTAACCCCTGTTGGACCAAACCCCAGCTCCAGGGGCCCAACCCCTGGGGCCCTCGACCCCAGCTCAAGGGGCCCAATCCCTGAGCACCCGAACCATAGCTCCAGGGGCACAACCCTTTAGCGCCCGAACCATAGCTCCAGTGGTCTAACCCCTAAGCGCCCAAAACCGTAGCTCCAGAGGCCTAACCCCTGGGGGCCCCCACCCCAGCTCCAAGGGCCCAACCCCTGAATGCCCGAACCATAGCTCCAGGGGCCTAACCCCTCGGGTCCCCAACCCCAGCTCCAGGAGCCCAACCCCTGGGGGCCCCCACACCAGCTCCAGGGACCCAACCCCTGAGCGCCCGAACCATAGCTCCAGGGGCCTAACCCCTGGGGGCCCGAACACGAGCTCCAAGGGCCCAACCCCTGATCGCCCGAACTCTACCTCCAGGGGCCTAACCCCTGGAGGCCCCAACACCAGCTCCAGGGGCCGAACCCCTGAGCGCCCGAACCATAGCTCCAGGGGCCTAACCCCCGAGGGCCCCAACACTAGATCCAGGGGCTCAAACCCTGGGGGCCCCAACACCAGCTCCAGGGGCCCAACCCCTGAGCGCCCGAACCATAGCTCCAGGGGCCTAACCCCTGGGGGACCCCACCCCAGCTCCAAGGGCCGAACCCCTGAGAGCCCGAACCATAGATCCACGGGCCTAACCCCTGAGGACCCCAACCCCAGCTCCAGGGGCCCAACCCCTGGGGGCCCTAACACCAGCTCCAGGGGTCCAACCCCTGAGCGCCCGAACCGTAGGTCCAGGTGCCTAACCATTCGGGTCCCCAACACCAGCTCCATGGGCCAAACCCCTGAGCGCCTGAACAATACCTCCAGGGGCCTAACCCCTGGGATCCCAACATCAGCCCCAGGGGCCCAACCCCTGAGCGCTCGAACCATAGCTCCAGGGGCCTAATCCCTGGGGGCCCCAACACCAGCTCCAGGGGCCCAACACTTGAGGGCCCGAAGAATACCTCCAGGGGCCTAACTCTTGGGGGCACCAACACCAGCTCCAGGGGCCCAACCCATGAACTCCCGAACCATAGCTCCGGGGGCCTAACCCCTGGGGGCCCCAACACCAGCTCCAGGGGCCCAACCCCTGAGCGCCCGAACCATAGCTCCAGGGGCCTAACCCCCGAGGGCCCCAACACTAGATCCAGGGGCCCAACCCCTGGGGGCCCTAACACCAGCTCCAGGGGTCCAACCCCTGGGGGCCCTAACACCAGCTCCAGGGGTCCAACCCCTGAGCGCCCGAACCATAGCTCCAGGGGCCTAACCCCTGGGGGTCCCAACACCAGCTCCAGGGGCCGAATCCCTGAGCACTCGAACCATAGCTACAGGAGCCTTACCCCTGGGGGCCCCAACCCCAGCTCCAGGGGCCAAACCCCTGGGGCCCTCGACCCCAGCTCCAGGAGCCCAACCCCTGAGCGCCCAAACCATAGCTCCAAGGGCTCAACCCCTGACGGCCCTAACACCAGTTCCAGGGGCCCAACCCCTGAGCGCCCGAACCATAGCTCCAGGGGCCAAACCCCCGGGGGACCCAACACCAGCTCCAGGGCCCAACCCCTGGGGGCCGAAACACCAGCTCCAGGGGCCCAACCCCTAAGAGCCCGAACCATAGCTCCAGGGGCCTAACCCCCGGGGACCCAAACCCCAGCTCCAGGGGCCCAACCCCTGGGGGCCCCAACACCAGCTCCAGGAGCCCAACCCCTGGGGGACCCAACACCATCTCCAAGGGCCCAACCTCAGAGCGCCAGAACCATAGGTCCAGGGGTCCAACCTCTGGGGGCCCCAACACCAGCTCCAGGAGCCGAACCCCTGAGCGCCCGAACCATAGCTCCAGGGGCCTAACCCCTGGGGCCCCAACACCAGCTCCAGGGGCCCAACCGCTGGGGGCCCCAACACCAGCTCCAGGGGCCCAACACCAGAGCGAGCGAACCATAGCTCCAGGAGCCTAAACCCTGGGGCCCCGACCCCAGCTCCCGGGGCCCAACCCCTGGGGCTCTCGACCCCAGCTCCAGGGGCCCAACCCCTGAGCGCCAGAACCATAGTTCCGGGGAGTAACCCCTGGAGCCCCAACACCAGCTCCAGGGGCCCAACCCCTGGGGGCCCCAACACCAGCTCCAGGGGCTCAACCCCTGAGCGCCCGAACCATAGCTCCAGGGGCCAAACCCGAGGGGCCCCAACACCATCTCCAGGAGCCCAACACTTGAGCGCCCAACAATACCTCCAGGTGCCTAACCCCTGGGGCCCCAACACCAATTCTAGGGGCTCAACCCCTGGGGGCCCCAACACCAGCTCCAGGGGCCCAACCCCTGAGCGCCCGAGCCATAGCTCCAGGGGCCTAACCCCCGAGAGCCCCAACAGCAGATCCAGGGGCCGAACCCCTGGGGGCCCTAACACCAGCTCCAGGGGTCCAACCCCTGAGCGCTCGAACCATAGCTCCAGGGGCCTAATCCCTGGGGGCCTCAACACCAGCTCCAGGGGCCCAACACTTGAGCGCCCGAACAATACCTCCAGGGGCCAAACTCCTGGCGGCCCCAAAACCAGCTCTAGGGGCCCAACCCCTGAGCTCCCGAACCATAGCTCCAGGGGCTTAACCCCTGGGGGCCCCAACACCAGCTCCAGGGGCCCAACCCCTGAGCGCTTGAACCATAGCTCCTCGGGCCTAACTCCTGGGGTCCCCAACCCCAGCTCCAGGGGACCAACCCCTGGGGGCCCTAGCACCAGCTCAAGGGGACCAATCCCTGAGCGCCCGAACCATAGCTCCAGGTGCCTAGCCCTTGGGGTCCCCAACACCAGCTCCAGGGGCCCAACCCCTGAGCGCCTGAACAATACCTCCAGGGGCCTAACCCCTGGGGGTCCCAACACCAGATCCAGGGGCCCAACCCCTGAGCGCTCGAACCATAGCTACAGGGGCCTAACCCCTGGGGGCCCCCACCCCAGCTCCAAGGGCAGAAAACCTGAGCGCCCGAAGCATAGCTCCAGGGGCCTAACCCCTGGAGCCCCAACACCAGCTCCAGGGGCCCAACCCTTGAGCGCTCGAAGCATAGCTACAGGGGCCGAACCTCTGGGGGCCCCCACCCTAGCTCCAAGGGCCCAAAAACTGAGCGCCCGAACCATAGCTCCAGGGGCCGAACTCCTGGGGGCAGCAACCCCAGCTCCAGGGGACCAACCCCTGGGGGCCCCAACACCAGATCCAGGGGCCCAACCCCTGAGTACCCGAACCATAGCTCCAGGGGCCCAACCCCTGGGTCCCCAACACCAGCTCCAGGGGCCCAACCCCTTGGGACCCCAACACCAGCTCCAGGGGCCCCACCCCTGAGTGCCCGAACCATAGCTCCAGGGGCCTAACCCCTAGGGTCCCCAACCCCAGCTCCAGGGGCCTAACCCCTGGGGGCCCCAACACCAGGTCCAGGGGCCCAACCCATGAGCACCCGAACCATAGCTCAAGGGGCCTAACCCCAGGGGGCCCCAACCCCAGCTCCAGGGGTCCAAACCCTGGGGCGCTGGACCCCAGCTGCAGAGGCCCAACCCCTGAGCGCCGGAACCATAGCTCCAGGAGCCCAACCCCTGAGAGCCCGAAACATAGCTCCAGGGGCCCAACCCCTGAGGGCCCCAAACCCAGCTCCAGGGACCCAACCCCTTAGGGCCCCAACACCAGCTCCAGGGGCCCAACCCCTGAGCGCCCGAACCATAGCTCCAGAGGCCTAACCCCCGGGGGCCCCAACACCAACTCCAGGAGCCCAACCCCTGGGGGCCCCCACACCAGCTCCAGGGGCCCAACCCCTGAGCGCCCGAACCATAGCTCCAGGGGCCTAACCCCTGGGGGCCCGAACACCAGCTCCAAGGGCCCAACCCCTGATCGCCCGAACTCTACCTCCAGGGGCCTAACCCCTGGGGGCCCAAACACCAGCTCCAGCGGACCAACCCCTGAGCTCCCGAACTATAGCTCCAGGGGCCTAACCCCTGGGGGCCCCAACCCCAGCTCCAGGGGCCTAACCCCTGGGGGCCCCAACACCTGCTCCAGGGGCCCAACCCATGAGCGCCCGAACCATAGCTCCAGGGGCCTAACCCCAGGGGGCCCCAACCCCAGCTCCAGGGGTCCAAACCCTGGGGCGCTGGACCCCAGCTGCAGAGGCCCAACCCCTGAGCGCCGGAACCATAGCTCCAGGAGCCCAACCCCTGAGAGCCCGAAACATAGCTCCAGGGGCCCAACCCCTGGGGGCCCCAACCCCAGCTCCAGGGACCCAACCCCTTAGGGCCCCAACACCAGCTCCAGGGGCCCAACCCATGAGCGCCCGAACCATTGCTCCAGGGGCCTAACCCCTGGGGGCCCGAACACCAGCTCCAAGGGCCCAACCCCTGATCGCCCGAACACTACCTCCAGGGGCCTAACCCCTGGGGGCCCCAACACCAGCTCCAGGGGCCGAACCCCTGAGCGCCCGATCCATAGCTCCAGGGGCCTAACCCCCGAGGGCCCCAACACCAGAACAAGGGGCTCAAACCCTGGGGGCCCCAACACGAGCTCCAGGGGCCCTACCCTGAGCGCCCGAACCATAGCTCCAGGGGCCTAACCCCTGGGGGACCCCACCCCAGCTCCAAGGGCCGAACCCCTGAGAGCCCGAACCATAGATCCATGGGCTTAACCCCTGAGGACCCCAACCCCAGCTCCAGGGGCCCAACCCCTGGGGGCCCTAACACTAGCTCCAGGGACCCAACCCCTTAGGGCCCCAACACCAGCTCCAGGGGCCCAACCCCTGAGCGCCCGAACCATAGCTCCAGAGGCCTAACCCCCGGGGGCCCCAACACCAACTCCAGGAGCCCAACCCCTGGGGGCCCCCACACCAGCTCCAAGGGCCCAACCCCTGAGCGCCCGAACCATAGCTCCAGGGGCCTAACCCCTGGGGGCCCGAACACCAGCTCCAAGGGCCCAACCCCTGATCGCCCGAACTCTACCTCCAGGGGCCTAACCCCTGGGGGCCCAAACACCAGCTCCAGCGGACCAACCCCTGAGCTCCCGAACTATAGCTCCAGGGGCCTAACCCCTGGGGGCCCCAACACCAGCTCCAGGGGCCGAACCCCTGAGCGCCCGAACCATAGCTCCAGGGGCCTAACCCCCGAGGGCCCCAACACTAGATCCAGTGGCTCAAACCCTGGGGGCCCCAACACCAGCTCCAGGGGCCCAACCCCTGAGCCCCCGAACCATAGCTCCAGGGGCCTAACCCCTGGGGGACCCCACCCCAGCTCCAAGGGCCGAACCCCTGAGAGCCCGAACCATAGATCCACGGGCCTAACCCTTGAGGACCCCAACCCCAGCTCCAGGGGCCCAACCCCTGGGGGCCCTAACACCAGCTCCAGGGGTCCAACCCCTGAGCGCCCGAACCATAGCTCCAGGGGCCTAACCCTTGGTGTCCCCAACACCAGCTCCAGGGGCCCAACCCCTCAGCGCCTGAACAATACCTCCAGGGGCCTAACCCCTGGGGGTCCCAACACCAGCTCCAGGGGCCGAATCCCTGAGCACTCGAACCATAGCTACAGGGGCCTTACCCCTGGGGGCCCCAACCCCAGCTCCAGGGGCCAAACCCCTGGGGCCCTCGACCCCAGCTCCAGGGGCCCAACCCCTGAGCGCCCAAACCATAGCTCCAAGGGCTCAACCCCTGACGGCCCTAACACCAGTTCCAGGGGCCCAACCCCTGAGCGCCCGAACCATAGCTCCAGGGGCCAAAGCCCCGGGGGACCCAACACCAGCTCCAGGGCCCAACCCCTGGGGGCCGAAACACCAGCTCCAGGGGCCCAACCCCGAAGCGCCCGAACCATAGCTCCAGGGGCCTAACCCCCGGGGACCCAAACCCCAGCTCCAGGGGCCCAACCCCTGGGGGCCCCAACACCAGCTCCAGGAGCCCAACCCCTGGGGGACCCAACACCATCTCCAAGGGCCCAACCTCAGAGCGCCCGAACCATAGCTCCAGGGGTCCAACCCCCGGGGGCCCCAACACCAGCTCCAGGAGCCGGACCCCTGAGCGCCCGAACCATAGCTCCAGGGGCCTAACCCCTGGGGCCCCAACACCAGCTCCAGGGGCCCAACCGCTGGGGGCCCCAACACCAGCTCTAGGGGCCCAACTCCTGAGCGAGCGAACCATAGCTCCAGGAGCCTAACCCCTGGGGCCCCGACCCCAGCTCCCGGGGCCCAACCCCTGGGGCTCTCGACCCCAGCTCCAGGGGCCCAACCCCTGAGCGCCAGAACCATAGTTCCGGGGAGTAACCCCTGGAGCCCCAACACCAGCTCCAGGGGCCCAACCCCTGGGGGCCCCAACACCAGCTCCAGGGGTCCAACCCCTGAGCGCTCGAACCATAGCTCCAGGGGCCAAACCCGAGGGACCCCAACACCATCTCCAGGGGCCCAACACTTGAGCGCCCGAACAATACCTCCAGGGGCCAAACTCCTGGCGGCCCCAAAACCAGCTCTAGGGGCCCAACCCCTGAGCTCCCGAACCATAGCTCCAGGGGCTTAACCCCTGGGGGCCCCAACACCAGCTCCATGGGCCCAACCCCTGAGCGCTTGAACCATAGCTCCTCGGGCCTAACTCCTGGGGTCCCCAACCCCAGCTCCAGGGGACCAACCCTGGGGGCCCTAGCACCAGCTCCAGGGGCCCAACCCCTGAGCGCCTGAATAATACCTCCAGGGGCCTAACCCCTGGGGGTCCCAAAACCAGATCCAGGGGCCCAACCCCTGAGCGCTCGAACCATAGCTACAGGGGCCTAACCCCTGGGGGCCCCCACCCCAGCTCCAAGGGCAGAAAACCTGAGCGCCCGAAGCATAGCTCCAGGGGCCTTACCCCTGGAGCCCCAACACCAGTTCCAGGGGCCCAACCCTTGAGCGCTCGAACCATAGCTACAGGGGCCTAACCTCTGGGGGCCCCCACCCTAGCTCCAAGGGCCCAAAAACTGAGCGCCCGAACCATAGTTCCAGGGGCCGAACTCCTGGGGGCAGCAACCCCAGCTCCAGGGGACCAACCCCTGGGGGAACCAACACCAGATCCAGGGGCCCAACCCCTGAGTACCCGAACCATAGCTCCAGGGGCCCAACCACTGAGTGCCCGAACCATAGCTCCAGGGGCCTAACCCCTGGGTCCCCAACACCAGCTCCAGGGGCCCAACCCCTTGGGGCCCCAACACCAGCTCCAGGGGCCCCAGCCCTGAGTGCCCGAACCATAGCTCCAGGGGCCTAACCCCTAGGGGCCCCAACCCCAGCTCCAGGGGCCTAACCCCTGGGGGCCCCAACACCTGCTCCAGGGGCCCAACCCATGAGCGCCCGAACCATAGCTCCAGGGGCCTAACCCCAGGGGGCCCCAACCCCAGCTCCAGGGGTCCAAACCCTGGGGCGCTGGACCCCAGCTGCAGAGGCCCAACCCCTGAGCGCCGGAACCATAGCTCCAGGAGCCCAACCCCTGAGAGCCCGAAACATAGCTCCAGGGGCCCAACCCCTGGGGGCCCCAACCCCAGCTCCAGGGACCCAACCCCTTAGGGCCCCAACACCAGCTCCAGGGGCCCAACCCATGAGCGCCCGAACCATTGCTCCAGGGGCCTAACCCCTGGGGGCCCGAACACCAGCTCCAAGGGCCCAACCCCTGATCGCCCGAACACTACCTCCAGGGGCCTAACCCCTGGGGGCCCCAACACCAGCTCCAGGGGCCGAACCCCTGAGCGCCCGATCCATAGCTCCAGGGGCCTAACCCCCGAGGGCCCCAACACCAGATCCAGGGGCTCAAACCCTGGGGGCCCCAACACGAGCTCCAGGGGCCCTACCCTGAGCGCCCGAACCATAGCTCCAGGGGCCTAACCCCTGGGGGACCCCACCCCAGCTCCAAGGGCCGAACCCCTGAGAGCCCGAACCATAGATCCATGGGCTTAACCCCTGAGGACCCCAACCCCAGCTCCAGGGGCCCAACCCCTGGGGGCCCTAACACTAGCTCCAGGGGTCCACCCCTGAGCTCCCGAAACGTAGGTCCAGGGGCCTAACCCTTCGGGTCCCCAACACCAGCTCCATGGGCAAAAGCCCTGAGCGCCCGAACAATACCTCCAGGGGCCTAACCCCTGGGGGTCCCAACACCAGCCCCAGGGGCCCAACCCCTGAGCGCTCGAACCATAGCTCCAGGGGCCTAATCCCTGGGGGCCCCAACACCAGCTCCAGGCGCCCAACACATGAGGGCCCGAAGAATACCTCCAGGGGCCTAACCCCTCTGGGCACCAACACCAGCTCCAGGGGCCCAACCCCTGACCTCCCGAACCATAGCTCCGGGGTCCTAACCCCTGGGGGCCCCAACACCAGCTCCAGGGGCCCAACCCCTGAGCGCTTCAACCATACCTCCAGGGGCCTAACCCCTGGGGTCCCCAACCCCAGCTCCAGGGGCCCAACCCGTGGGGGCCCTAACACCAGCTCCAGGGGTCCAACCCCTGAGCGCCTGAACCATAGCTCCAGGGGCCTAACCCTTGGGGTCCCCAACACCAGCTCCAGGGGCCCAACCCCTCAGCGCCCGAACAGTACCTCCAGGGGGCTAACCCCTGGGAGTCCCAACACCAGCTCCAGGGGCCCAACCCCAGAACGCTCGAACCATAGCTACAGGGGCCTTACCCCTGGGGGCCCCAACCCCAGCTCCAGGAGCTAAACCCCTGGGGCCCTCGACCCCAGCTCCAGGGGCCCAACCCCTGAGCGCCCATACCATAGCTCCAAGGGCTCAACCCCTGGGGGCCCCAACACGAGCTCCAGGGGCCCAACCCCTGAGCGCCCGAACCATAGCTCCAGGGGCCTAAACTCTGGTTGCCCCAACACCAGCTCCAGAGGCCCAACCCCTGGAGGCCCCAACAGCAGCTCCAGGGGCCCAACCCCTGAGCGCCCGAACCATAGCTCCAGGGGCCTAACCCCCGGGGGCCCCAACCCCAGCTCCAGGGTCCCAATCCCTGGGGCCCTCGACCCCAGCTCCAGGGGCTCAACCCCTGAGCGCCCGAACCATATCTCCAGAGGCCTAACCCCTGGGGGCCCAAACCCCAGCTCTAGGGGCCCAACCCTTGGGGGCCCCAACACCAGCTCCAGGGGCGCTCAGGGGTTGGGCCCCTGGAGCTGGTGTTGGGGTCCCCAGGGGTTCTGCACCTGGAGCTATGGTTCGGGCGCTCACGGGTTGGGCCCCTGGAGCTTGTGTTCGGGCCCCCAGGGGATGGGCCCCGGGAGCTGGTGTTGGGGCACCAGGGGTTAGGCCCCTGGAGGTATGGCTCAGGCGCTCAGGGTTTGTTCCCCTGGAGTTGGGGTCGAGTGCCCCAGGGATTGGGCCCCTTGAGCTGGGGTTGGGGCTCCCAGAGGTCAGGCCCGTGGAGCTGGGGTTGGGGCCCCCAGGGGTTAGGCCCCTAGAACTATGGTTCGGGGGCTCAGGGGTTGGGCCCCTGGAGCTGGTGTTGGGGCCCCCAGGGGCCGGGCCCCTGGAGCTGGTGTTGGGGCCCCAGGGGTCAGGCCCCTGGAGCTATGGTTCGAGCGCTCAGGGGTTCAGCCCCTGGAGCTGGGGTCGAGGGCCCCAGGGGTTTGGCCTCTGGAGCTGGGGATGGGGCCCCCGGGGGTTAGGCTCCTGGAGCTATGGTTCGGGCGCTCAGGGATTGGGCCCTTGGAGTTGGGTGAGGGTCCCCAGGGGTTGGCCCCTGGAGCTATGGTTTAAGCGCTCAGGGGTTGGGCCCCTGGAGCTGGTGTTGGGGCCCCCAGGGGTTAGGCCCCTGGAGCTATGGTTCGGGCCCTCAGGGGTTGGGCCCCTGGAGCTATGGTTCGGGCGCTCAGGGGTTGGGACCCTGGATCTGAGGTCGAGGGCCCCAGGGGTTGGGCCCCTGGAGCTGGGGTTGGGACCCCTGGGAGTTGGGCCCCTGGAGCTTGTGTTGGGGCCCACAGGGGTTGGGCCCCTGGAGCTGGGGTTGGGGCCCCAAGGGGTTAGGCCCCTGGAGCTATGGTTCGGGCACTCAAGGGTTTGGCCCCTGGAGCTGGTGTTGGGGCCCCCAGGGGTTGGGCCCGTGGAGCTGGTGTTTGGGCCCCAGGGGATAGGCCCCTGGAGCTATGGTTCGGGCGCTCAGGGGTTGGGCCCCTGGAGCTATGGTTCGGGCACTCAGGGGTTGGGCCCCTGGAGCTGGAGTCGAGGGCCCCAGGGTTTGGACCCCTGGAGCTGGGGTTGGGACCCCCAGGGATTAGGTCCCTGGAGCTATAGTTCGGGAGCTCAGGTTTTGGGCCCTTAGGGGTTAGACCTCTGGAGGTATGGTTCGGGCGCTCAGGGGTTGGGCCCCTGGAGCTGGTGTTGGGGCTCCTGACCTAAAGTCACCCCCTGCTCTCCCATCCCCCACACAGACAGTCCCCACTCCATCACAGTAATGCCCAGAGCATTTCACGCATGGAGCAATAGTAACACTGTGTGCCCATGCAAGGTAATGCACAGAGCATTTTCTGCATGGCGCTAGAGTGACACCTTGTGGCCGTATAAGGTAATGCACAGAGCTTTTCCCCGCATGGAGCAACATTGTCACCATGTGGTGACGCAGGGTAATGCACAGAGCATTTCCTTCACGAAGCTATGGTTCGGGAGCTCTACGGTTGGGACCCTGGAGCTGCCGTTTGGGCTCCCAGGGGTTGTGCCCCTGGAGCTGGTGTTGGGGAACCAGGGGTTAGGCCCCTGGCGCTATGGTTCGGGCGTTCAGGGGTTGCGCCCTTGGAGCTCGAGTGGGGCCCCCAGGGGTAAGGCCCCTGGAGCTATGGTTCGGGCGCTCAAGGGTTGGGCCCCTGGAACTGGTGTTGAGTCCCCCAGGGGTTGGGCCCCTGGAGCTGGTGTTGGAGCCCCAAGGTTTAGGCCCCTGGAGCTAGGGTTCGGGCGCTCAGGTGTTGGTCCCCAGGAGCTATGGTTCCGGCGCTCAGTGGTTGGGCCCCTGGAGCTGGGGTCGAGGGCCCCAGGGGTTGGGCCCCTGGAGCTGGGGATAGGGCCCCCTGAGGTTAGGCCCCTATAGCTATGGTTCGGGAGCTCAGGGGTTGGGCCCCTGGAGCTGGTATTGGGGCCCCCAGGGGTTAGGCCCCTGGAGGTATTGTTCGGGCGCTCAAGGGTTGGGCCCCTGGAACTGGTGTTGGGGTTCCCAGGGGTTGGGCCCCTGGAGCTGGGGTTGGGACCCCCAGGGGTTAGGCCACTGGAGCTATGGTTCGGGCCCCCAGGGGTTGGGCCCCTCGAGCTGATGTTAGAGCCCCAGGGGTAAGGTTCCTGGAGCTAGGGTTCAGGCGCTGAGGCGTTGGGCCCCTGGAGCTATGGTTCGGGCGCTCAGTGGTTCGGCCCCTGAAGCTGGGGTCGAGGGCCCCAGGGGTTGGGCCCCTGGAGCTGGGGTTGGGGCCCCCAGGGGTTAGGCCCCTGGAGCTATGGTTCGGGCGCTCAGGGTTGGGCCCCTAGAGCTGGTATTGGGGCCCCCAGGGGTTAGGCCCCTGGAGGTATTGTTCGGGCGCTCAAGGGTTGGGACCCTGGAACTGGTGTTGGGGTTCCCAGGGGTTGGGCCCCTGGAGCTGGGGTTGGGACCCCCAGGGGTTAGGCCACTGGAGCTATGGTTCGGGCCCCCAGGGGTTGGGCCCCACGAGCTGATGTTCGAGCCCCAGGGGTAAGGTTCCTGGAGCTAGGGTTCAGGCGCTGAGGCGTTGGGCCCCTGGAGCTATGGTTCGGGCGCTCAGTGGTTCGGCCCCTGAAGCTGGGGTCGAGGGCCCCAGGGGTTGGGCCCCTGGAGCTGGGGTTGGGGCCCCCAGGGGTTGGGCCCCCGGAGCTGGTGTTGGGGCCCCAAGGGGTTGGGCTCTTGGAGCTGGTGTTGGGGCCCCAGGGGTTAGGACCTTGGAGCTATGGTTTGGGCGCTCAGGGGTTGGGCCCCTTGACCTGTGGTTCGGGGGCTCAGGGGTTGGGCCCCTGGAGCTATGGATCGGGCGCTCAGGGGTTGGGCCACTGGAGCTGTGGTCGAGAGCCCCAGGGGTTGGGACCCTGGAGCTGGGGTTCAGGCGCCCGGGGGTTAGGTCCCTGGAGCTATGGTGCTTGCGGACAGGGGTTGGGCCCTTGGAGATGGGGTGTGGGCCCCGAGGGGTTAGGCCCCTGGAGCTATGGTTCGGGCGCTCAGGGGTTGGGACCCTGGAGCTGGTGTTGGGGCCCCAGGGGTTAGGCCCCGGAGCTATGGTTCGGGCGCTCAGGGGTTGGGCCCCTGGAGCTGGTGTTGGGGCCCCCAGAGGTTGGGCCCCTGGAACTGGGATTGGGTCCCCTAGGGGTTAGGCCCTTGGAGCTATGGTTCGGGCGCTCAGGGGTGGGGCCCCTGGAGCTGGTGTTGGGACCCCCAGGAGTTGGGCCCCTGGAGCTGGTGTTGGGGCCCCAGGGGTTAGGCCCCTGGAGCTATGGTTCGGGCGCTCAAGGGTTGGGCCCCTGGAGATGGGGTTGGGTATTCCGGGGGTTAGGCCCCTGGAACTATGGTTCGGGCGCTCAGGGGTTGGGCTCCTGGAGCTGGTGTTGGGGCCCCCAGGGGTTGGGCCCCTGGAGCTGGGGTTGGGGCCTCATGGGTTAGGCCCCTTGAGCTATGGTTCAGACGCTCTGGGGTTGGGCCCCTGGAGCTATGGTTCGGGCGCTCAGGGGTTGGCCCCCTGGAGCTATGTTTCTGGCGCTCAGGGGCTGGGCTCCTGGAGCTGGTGTTGGGGCCCCCAGGGGTTGGGCCCCTGGAGCTATGGATCGGGCGCTCAGGAGTTGGGCCCCCGGAGCTGGTGTTGGGGCCCCAGGGGTTGGGCCCCTGGATCTGGTGTTGGGGTGCCAGGTTTAGGCCCCTGGAGCTATGGTTCGGGCGCTCAGGGGTTGGGCCCCTGGAGCTGGTGTTGGGGCCCCCAGGGGTTGGGCCCCTGGAGCTGGTGTTGGGGCCCCAGGGGTCAGGCCCCTGGAGCTATGGCTCGGGCGCTCAGGGGTTGGGCCCCTGGAGCTATAGTTCGAACGCTCAGGGGTTGGGCTCCTGGAGCTGAGGTCGAGGGCCCCAGGGGTTGGGCCCCTGGAGCTGGGGTTGGGACCCCCTGGGGTTAGGCCCCTGGAGCTATGGTTCGGGCGATCAAGGTTGGGCAACTGGAGCTGGTGTTGTGGCCCCCAGGGGTTGGACCCGTGGAGCTGGTGTTGGGGCCCCCAGTGGTTGGGCCCCTAGAGCTGGTGTTGGGGCCCCCAGGGGTTGGGCCCCTGGAGCTGGGGTTGGGGTCCCCGGGTTTTATGCCCCTGGAGCTATGGTTTGGACGCTCAGGGTTTGGGCCCCTGGAGCTGGTGTTGGGACCCCCAGTGGTTGGGCCCATGGACCTGGGGTTGGGGCCCTCGGGGGTTTGACCCCTGGAGCTATGGTTCGGGCGGTCAGGGGTTGGGCCCCTGGACCTGAGGTCGATGGCCCCAGGGTTTGGGCCTCTGGAGCTGGGGTGGGGTCCACGGGGGTTAGGCCCCTGGAGCTATGGTTCGGGCGCTCAGGGGTTGGGCCCCTGGAACTGGTGTTGGGGCCCCCAGGGGTTGGGACCCTGGAGCTGGGGTTGGTGCCCCTGGGGGTTAGGCCCCTGGAGATATGGTTTGGGCGCTCAGGGTTTAGGCCCCTGGAGCTGGTGTTGGGGACCCCAGGAGTTGGGCCCCTGGAGCTGGCGTTGAAGCCCCATTGGTTAGGCCCCTGGAGCTATGGTTCGGACGCTCAGGGGTTGGGCCCCTGGAGTTATGGTTCGGGCGCTCAGGGGTTGGGCCTCTGGAGCTGGGGTGGGGGCCCCCAGGGGTTAGGTCTCTGTAGCTATGGTTCAAGCGCTCAGGGGTTGGGCCTCTGGAGCTGGTTTTTGGGCCCCCAGGGGTTAGACCCCTGGAGCTATGGTTCGGGCGCTCAGGGGTTGAGCCCCTGGAGGTGGTGTTGGGGCCCCCAGTTGTTGGGACCCTGGAGCTGGTGTTGGGGCCCCAAGGATTAGGCCCCTGGAGCTATGGTTCGGACGCTCAGGTTTTGGGCCCTTGGAGCTAGGGTGGGGGCCCCAAGGGGTTAGGACCCTCTAGCTATGGTTCGAGCGCTCAGGGGTTGGGCCCCTGGAGCTGGTGTTGGGTCCCCGAGGGGTAAGGCCCCTGGAGCTATGGTTCGGGCGCTCAGGGGTTGGACCCCTAGAGCTGGTGTTGGGGCCCCGAGAAGTTGGGCCCCTGGAGCTGGGGTTGGGGTCCCCGGGGGTTAGGCCCCTAGAGCTATGGTTCGGGCGCTCAGGGGTTGGGCCCTTGCAGCTGGGAGGGGGCCCCCAGGGGTTAGGACCCTGGAGCTATGGTTCGGGCGCTCAAGGTTTGGGCCCCTTGAGCTGGTGTAGGGGCCCCCAGGGGTTAGGCCCCTGAAGGTATTGTTCTGGCGCTCAGGGGTTGGGCCCTTGGAACTGGTGTTGGGGCCCACAGGGGTTAGGCCCCTGGAGCTATGGTTCCGGCGCTCAGAAGTTAGGCCCCTGGAGCTGGTGTTGGCGCCCCCAGGGGTTGGGCCCCTGGAGCTGTTGTTCGGGCCCCAGGAATTAGGCCCCTGGAGCTATGGTTCGGGCGCGCAGGGGCTGGGCCCCTGGAGCTGGTTTTGGGGCCCGCAGGGATTGGGACTCTGGAGCTATGGTTCGGGCGCTCCGGGGTTGGTCCCATGGAGCTGGTGTTGGTGCCCCCAGGGGTTTGGCTCCTGGAGCTGGTGTTCGGGTCCCCAGGGGTTGGGCCCCTGGAGCTGGGGTTGGGGTCCCCGGGTGTTAGGCCCCTGGAGCTATGCTTCGGGCGCTCAGGGGTTGTTCCCCTGGAGCTGGTGTTGGGGCCCCCAGGTGTTTCGCCCCTGGAGCTGGGGTTGGGGCCCCCAGGGGTTAGGCCCCTGGAGCTATGGTTCGGGCTCTCAGGGGTTGGGCCCCTGGAGTTGGTGTTGGGGCCCCCATGGGTTGGGCTCCTGGAGCTGGTGTTGGGGCCCCAGGGTTTAGTCCCCTGGAGCTATGGTTCGGGCGCTCAGGGGTTGGTCCCCTGGAGCTATGGTTCGGGGATTCAGGGGTTGGGCCCCTTTAGCTGGGGTCGAGGGCCCCAGGATTTGGGCACCTGGAGCTGGGGTTGGGACCCCCGGGGGTTAGGCCCCTGGAGCTATGGTTTGGGCGCTCAGGGGTTTGGCCCCTGGAGATGGTGTTGGGGCCCCCAGAGGTTGGGCCCCTGGAGCTGGGGTTGGGGCCCCTAGGGGTTAGGCCCCTGGAGCTAAGGTTCAGGCGCTCAGGGGTTGGGCCCCTGGACCTATGGTTCGGGCGCTGAGGGGTTGGGCCCCTGAAGCAGGGGTCGAGGGCCACAGGGTTTGGACCCCTGGAGCTGGGGTTAGGGCCCCCTAGGGTTAGGCCCCTGGAGCTATGGTTCTTGCGCTCACGGGTTGGGCCCCTGGAGCTGGTGTTGGGGCCCCCAGGGTTTGTGCCCTTGGAGCTGGGGTTGGGGCCCCTAGGGGTTAGGCCCCTGGAGCTATGGTTCGGGCGCTCAGGGTTTGGGCCCCTGGAGCTGGTGTTGGGGCCCCCTGGTGTTGGGCCCCTGGAGCTGGTGTTGGCGCCCAAGGGGTTAGGCCCCTGGAGCTATGGTTCGGGCGCTCAGGGGTTGGGCCCCTGGAGCTGGTGTTGGGGCCCCCAGGGGTTGGCCCCCTGGAGCTGGTGTTGGAGCCCCCAGGGGTTAGGCCCATGGAGCTATGGTTCGAGCGCTCAGGGGTCGGACCCCTGGAGCTGGTGTTGGGACGCCCAGGGGTTAGGCCCCTGGAGGTATTGTTCGGGCGCTCAGGGGTTGGGCCCCTGGAGCTGGTGTTGGGTCCCCCAGGGGTTGGGCCGCTGAAGCTGGGGTTGGGGCCAATAGGGATTGGGCAGCTGGAGCTGGTGTTGGGGCCCCCAGGGGTTGGGCCCCTGGAGCTGGTGTTGGGGCCCCCGGGGTTAGGCCCATGGAGCTATGGTTCGGGCGCTCAGGGTTTGGGCCCCTGGAGCTATGGTTCGGGCGCTCAGGGGTTGGGCCTTGGAGCTGGTGATGGTGCCCCCAGGGGTTAGGTCCCTGGAGCTGTGGTTCGGGCGCTCAGGGGTTGGACCCCTGGAGCTATTGTTGGGGCCCCCAGGGGTTGAGCCCCTGCAGCTAGTGTTCGGTCCCCCGTGGGTTAGGACCCGGGAGCTATGGTTCGGGCTTTCAGGGGTTGGGCCCCTGGACCTAGTGTTGGGGCCCCCAAGGGTTGGGCCCCTGGAGCTGGGGTTGGTTCCTCAGGGGGTTAGGCCCCTGGAGCTATGGTTCGGGCGCTCAGGGGTTGGCCCCTGGAGCTGGTGTTGGGGCCCCCATGGGTTGAGCCCATGGAGCTGGGGTTGGGGCCCCAGGGTGTTAGGCCCCTGGAGCTATGGTTCGGGCGCTCAGGGGTTGGGCCCCTGGAGCTGGTGTTGGGGCCCCCAGGGGTTCTGCCCCTGGAACTGGGGTTGGGGCCCCCAGGGGTTAGGCCCCTGGAGCTATGGTTTGGGCGCTCAGGGGTTGGAACCCTGGAGCTGGTGTTGGGACCTCCAGGGGTTGGGCCCCTGGAGCTGGTGTTGGGGCCCCAGGGGTTAGGCCCCTGGAGCTATAGTTCGGGCGCTCAAGGGTTGGTCCCCTGGAGCTCGGGTCGAGGGCCCCAGGGTTTGGACCCCTGGAGCTGGGGTTTGGGCCCCCTGAGGTTAGGCCCCTATAGCTATGGTTCGGGCGCTCAAGGGTTGGGTCCCTGGAGCTGGTGTTGGGGCCCCCAGGGGTTGGGCCACTGGAGCTGGGGTTGAGGCCACCGGGGGTTAGGCCCCTGGAGCTTTGGTTCGGGCGCTCAGGGGTTGGGCCCCTGGAGCTGGTGTTGGGGCCCCCAGCGGTTTGGCCCCTGGAGCTGGGGAGGCGGCCCCCAGGGGTTAGGCCCCTGGAGCTATGTTTCGGGGTCTCAGGGGTTGGACCCCGGGAGTTGGTGTTGGGGCCCCCAGGGGTTCTGCCCCTGGAGCTGGTGTTGGGGCCCCAGGGGTTAGTCTCCTGGAGCTATGGTTCGGGCGCTCAGGAGTTGGGCACCTGGAGCTATGGTTCGGGCTCTCAGGGGTTGGGCCCCTGGAGCTGGGGTCGAGGGCCCCAGGATTTCGGCCCCTGGAGCTGGGGTTGGGACCCCCGGGGGTTAGGACCCTGGAGCTATGGTTTGGGCGCTCAGAGGTTGGGCCCCTGGAGCTGGTGTTGGTGCCCCCAGGGATTTGGCCCCTAGAGCTGCGGTTGGGGCCCCTAGGGTTTAGGCCCCTGGAGCTATGGTTCAGGCGCTCAGGGGTTGGGCCCCTGGAGCTGGTGTTGGGGTCCCAGGGGTTCGGCCCCTGGAGCTATGGTTCGAGCGCTCAGGGGTTGGTCCCCTGAAGCTGGGGTCGAAGGCCACAGGGTTTCGACCCCTGGAGCTGGGGTTGGGGCCCCCTGGGGTTAGGCCCCTGGAGCTATGGTTCTTGCGCTCACAGGTTGGGCCCCTGGAGCTGATGTTGGGGCCTCCAGGGGTTGGGCCCCTGGAGCTGGAGTTGGTGCACCAGGGGCTAGGCCCCTGGAGCTATGGTTCAGGCGTTCAGGGGTTAGTCTCCTGGAGCTATGGTTCGGGCGCTCAAGAGTTGGGCACCTGGAGCTATGGTTCGGGCTCTCAGGGGTTGGGCCCCTGGAGCTGGGGTCGAGAGCCCCAGGGTTTGGACCCCTGGAGCTGGGGTTGGAGCCCCCTGGGGTTAGGCCCCTGGAGCTATGGTTCGGGCGCTCACGGGATCGGCCCCTGGAGCTGGTGTTGGAGCCCCCAGGGGTTGGGCCCCTAGAGCTGGGGTTGAGGCCATTGGAGGTTAGGCCCCTGGAGATATGGTTCGGGCGCTCAGGGTTTAGGCCCCTGGAGCTGGCGTTGGGGACCCCAGGAGTTGGGCCACTGGAGCTGGTGTTGGGGCCCAAGGGGTTAGGCCCCTGGAGCTATGGTTCGGACGTTCAGGGGTTGGGCCCCTGGAGTTATGGTTCGGGCGCTCAGGGGTTGGCCCCTGGAGCTGGGGTGGGGGCCCCCAGGGGTAAGACCTCTCTAGCTATGGTTCAAGCGCTCAGGGGTTGGGCCCCTGGAGCTGCTTTTTGGGCCCCCAGGGGTTAGACCCCTGGAGCTATGGTTCGGGCGCTCAGGGGTTGGGCCCCTGGAGCTGGTGTTGGGGCCCCCAGTTGTTGGGACCCTGGAGCTGGTGTTGGGGCCCCAAGGGTTAGGCCCCTGGAGCTATGGTTCGGACGCTCAGGTTTTGGGCCCTTGGAGCTTGGGTGGGGGCCCCCAGGGGTTAGGACCCTGTAGCTATGGTTCGAGCGCTCAGGGGCTGGGCACCTGGAGCTGGTGTTGGGGCCCCCAGGGGTTAGGCCCCTGGAGGTCTTGGTCGGGCGCTCACGGGTTGGGCCCCTGGAGCTGGTGTTGGGTCCCCGAGGGGAAAGGCCCCTGGAGCTATGGTTCGGACGCTCAGGGATTGGACCCCTAGAGCTGGTGTTGGGGCCCCGAGAGGTTGGGCCCCTGGAGCTGGGGTTGGGGTCCCCGAGGGTTAGGCCCCTAGAGCTATGGTTCGGGCGCTCAGGGGTTGGGCCCTTGGAGCTGGGAGGGGGCCCCCAGGGGTTAGGACCCTGGAGCTATGGTTCGGGCGCTCAAGGTTTGGGCCCCTTCAGCTGGTGTAGGGGCCCCCAGGGGTTAGGCCCCTGAAGGTATTGTTCTGGCGCTCATGGGTTGGGCACTTGGAGCTGGTGTTTGGGCCCACAGGGGTTAGGCCCCTGGAGCTATGGTTCGGGGGCTCAGGAGTTGGGCCTCTGGAGCTGGTGTTGGAGCCCCCAGGGGTTGGGCCCCTGGAGCTGGTGTTGGGGCCCCAAGGGGTTAAGCCCCTGGAGGTATTGTTCGGGCGCTCAGGGGTTGGGCTCCTGGAGCTGGTGTTGGGGCCCCCAGGGGTTGGGCCCCTGGAGCTGGGTTTGGAGCCCCTAGGGGTTAGGCCCCTGGAGCTATGGTTCGGGCGCTCAGGGGTTGGGCCCCTGGAGCTGGTGTTGGGGCCCCCAGGGGTTGGGCCCCTGGAGCTGGTGTTTTGGCCCCAGGGGTTAGGCCCATGGAGCTATGGTTCGGGCGCTCAGGGGTTGGGCCCCTGGAGGTATGGTTCGGGCACTCAGGGGTTGGGCCCTGGAGCTGGTGTTTTGGCCCCCAGGGGTTGGGCCCCTGGAGCTGGTGTTGGGGCCACAGGCGTTAGGCCCATGGAGCTATGGTTCGGTCGCTCAGGGGTTGGGCCCCTGGAGGTATGGTTCGGGCACTCAGGGGTTGGGCCCTGGAGCTGGTGTTGGGGCCCCCAGGGGTTGGGCCCTTGGAGCTGGGGTGGGGGCCCCCAGGGGTTAGGCCTCTGTAGCTATGGTTCGGGCTCTCAGGGGTTGGGCGTCTGGAGCTGGTGTTGGGGCCCCAAGGGGTTAGGCCCATGAAGGTATTGTTCGGGCGCTCACGGGTTGGGCCCCTGGAGCTAGTGTTGGGGCCCCCAGGGGTTAGGCCCCTGGAGCTGTAGTTCGGGCGCTCAGGGGTTGGACCTCTGGAGCTGTTGTTGGGGCCCCCAAGGGTTGAGCCCCTGGAGCTGGGGTAGGGGCCCCCGTGTGTTAGGTCCCGGCATTTATGATTCGGGTTCTCAGGGGTTGGGCCCCTGGAGCTGGTGTTGGGGCCCCAGGGATTAAGCCCATGGAGCTATGGTTCGGGCGCTCAGGGGTTGGGCCCCTGGAGCTGGTGTTGGGGCCCCCAGGGGTTGGGCCCTGGAGCTGGGGTTAGGGCCCCCAGGGGTTGGGCCCCTGGAGCTCTGGTTTGGGCGCTCAGGAGTTGGGCCCCTGGAGCTGGTGTTGCGGCCCCCAGGGGTTGGGCCCCTGGAACTGGGGTTTGGGCCCCAGGGGTTAGGCCCCTGGAGCTATGGTTCGGGCGCTGAGGGGTTGGGACCCTGGAGCTGGAGTTGGGGCCCCCAGGGGTTGGGCCTCTGGAGCTGGGGTTGGGGCCCCCAGGGGTTAGGCCCCTGGAGGTATTGTTTGGGCGCTCAGGGGTTGGGCCGCTGGGACTGGTGTTGGGTCCCCCAGGGGTTAGGCCCCTAGAGCCATGGTTCGGGGTCTCAGGTTTTGGGCCCTTGGAGCTCTGGTGGGGGCCCCCAGGGGTTAGGCCCCTTTAGCTATTGTTCGAGCGCTCAAGGGTTGGGCCCTGGAGCTCGTGTTGGGGCGCCCAGGAGTTGGGCCCCTGGAGCTGGGGTGGGGGCCCCCAGGGGTTAGGCCTCTGTAGCTATGGTTCGGGCTCTCAAGGGTTGGGCCTCTGGAGCTGGTGTTCGGGCCCGCAGGGGTTAGGCCCCTGGAGGTATTGTTCGGGCGCTCACGGGTTGGGCCCCTGGAGCTGGGTTTGGGGCCCCCAGGGGTTAGGACCCTGGAGCTATGGTTCGGGCGCTCGGGGGTTGGGCCCGTGGAGCTGGTGTTGGGGCCCCCAGGGGTTGGGCCCCTGAAGGAGGGGTCGAGGGCCACAGGGTTTGGACCCCTGGAGCTGGGGTTGGGGCCCCCTGGGGTTAGGCACCTGGAGCTATGGTTCTTGCGCTCACGGGTTGGGCCCCTGGAGCTGGTGTTGGGGCCCCCAGGGGTTGTGCCCTTGGAGCTGGGGTTGGGGCCCCTAGGGGTGAGGCCCCTGGAGCTATGCTTCGGGCGCTCAGTGGTTGTTCCCCTGGAGCTGGTGTTGGGGCCCCCAGGGGTTTGGCCCCTGGAGCTGGGGTTGGGGCCCCCAGGGGTTAGGCCCCTGGAGCTATGGTTCGGGCTCTCAGGGGTTGGGCCCCTGGAGCTGGGGTTGGGGCCCCTAGGTGTTAGGCCCCTGGAGCGATGGTTCAGGCGCTCAGGGGTTGGGCCCCTGGAGCTATGGTTTGGGCGCTCAGGGGTTGGGCCCCTGGAGCTGGGGTCGAGGGCCCCAGGATTTGGGCCCCTGGAGCTGGGGTTGGGACCCCCGGGGGTTAGGCCCCTAGAGCTATGGTTCGGGCGCTCAGGGGTTGGGCCCTTGGAGCTGGGAGGGTTCCCCCAGGGGTTAGGACCCTGGAGCTATGGTTCGGGCGCTCAAGGTTTGGGCCCCTTGAGCTGGTGTAGGGGCCCCCAGGGGTTAGGCCCCTGAAGGTATTGTTCTGGCGTTCAGGGGTTGGGCACTTGGAGCTGGTGTTTGGGCCCACAGGGGTTAGGCCCCTGGAGCTATGGTTCGGGGGCTCAGGAGTTGGGCCCCTGGAGCTGGTGTTGGGGCCCCCAGGGGTTGCGCCCCTTTAGCTGGTGTTGGTACCCCAGGCGTTAGGCCTTTGTAGCTATGGTTCGGGCTCTCAGTGTTTGGGCCCCTAGAGCTGGTGTTGGGGCCCCCAGGGGTTGGGACCCTGGAGCTATGGTTCGGGCGCTCAGGTGTTGGGCCCTTGGAACTGGTGTTGGGGCCCACAGGGGTTAGGCCCCTGGAGCTATGGTTCCGGCGCTCAGAAGTTGGGCCCCTGCAGCTGGTGTTGGCGCCCCCAGGGGTTGGGCCCCTGGAGCTGTTGTTCGGGCCCCAGGAATTAGGCCCCTGGAGCTCTGGTTCGGGCTCTCAGGGGCTGGGCCCCTGGAGCTGGTGTTGGGGCCCGCAGGGATTGGGCCCCTGGAGCTATGGTTCGGCGCTCCAGGGTTGGGCCCCTGGAGCTGGTGTTGGGGCCCCCAGGGGTTTGGCTCCTGGAGCTGGTGTTCGGGCCCCCAGGGGTTCGGCCCCTGGAGCTGGGTTTGGGGTCCCCGGGTGTTAGGCCCCTGGAGCTATTGTGCGGGCGCTCAGGGGTTGGGCCCCTGGAGCTGGTGTTGTGGCCCCCAGGTGTTTTGCCCCTTGAGGTGGGGTTGGGGCCCCCGGGGGTTAGGCACCTGGAGCTATGCTTCGGGCGCTCAGGGGTTGTTCCCCTGGAGCTGGTGTTGGGGCCCCCAGGGGTTTGGCCCCTGGAGCTGGTGTTGGGGCCCCCAGGGGTTAGGCCCGTGGAGCTATGGTTCGGGCTCTCAGGGGCTGGGCCCCTGGAGTTGGTGTTGGGGCCCCCATGGGTTGGGCTCCTGGAGCTATTGTTGGGCCCCAGGGGTTAGTCCCCTGGAGCTATGGTTCGGGCGCTCATTGGTTGGGCCCCTGGAGCTATGGTTCGGGGACTCAGGGGTTGGGCCCCTGGAGCTGGGGTCGAGGGCCCCAGGATTTGGGCACCTGGAGCTGGGGTTTGGACCCCCGGGGGTTAGGCCCCTGGAGCTATGGTTTGGGCGCTAAGGGGTTTGGCCTCTGGAGATGGTGTTGGGGCCCCCAGAGGTTGGGTCCCTGGAGCTGGGGTTGGGGCCCCTAGGGGTGAGGCCCCTGGAGCTATGCTTCGGGCGCTCAGTGGTTGTTCCCCTGGAGCTGGTCTTGGGGCCCCCAGGGGTTTGGCCCCTGGAGCTGGGGTTGGGGCCCCCAGGGGTTAGGCCCCTGGAGCTATGGTTCGGGCGCTCGGGGGTTGGGCCCCTGGAGCTGGTGTTGGGGCCCCCAGGGGTTGGGCCCCTGGATCTGGGGTTTGGGTCCCCGGGGGTTAGGCTCCTGGAGCTTTAGTTCGGGTGCTCAGGGGTTGTGCCCTGGAGCTGGTGTTGGGGAACCCAGGGGTTGGGCCCCTGGAGCTGGGGTTGGGGCCCCCAGGGGTTAGGTCCCTGGAGCCATGGTTCGGGGTCTCAGGGGTTGGGACCCTGGAGCTGGGGTTAGGCCCCCCGGGGGTTAGGCCCCTGGAGCTATGGCTCGCGCGCTGAGCGGTTGGGCCCCTGAAGCTGCTGTTGGGGCCCCCAGGGGTTGGGCCCCTGGAGCTGGTGTTGGGGCCCCCAGGGGTTGGGCCTCTGCAGCTGGTGTTCGGGCCCCAGGGGTTGGGACCCTGGAGCTATGGTTCGAGCGCTCACGGGTTGGGCCCCTGGAGCTATGGTTCGGGTGCTCAGGGGTTGGGCCCCTGGAGCTCCTGTTGGGGCCCCCAGGGGTTGGGCCCCTCGAGCTGGGGTTGGGGCCCCCAGGGGTTAGGGCCCTGGTGCTATGGTTCGGGCGCTCAGGTTTTGGGCCCATGCAGCTGGGGTGGGAGCCCCCAGGGGTTAGGCCTCTGTAGCTATGGTTCGAGCGCTCAGGGGTTGGGCCCCTGGAGCTGGTGTTGGGGCCCCCAGGGATTTGGCCCCTGGAGCTGGGGTTGGGTCCCCCAGTGGTTAGGCTCCTGGAGCTATGGTTCGGGCGCTCAGGGGTAGGGCCCCTGGAGCTGGTGTTGGGGCCCCCAGGGGTTGGGCCCCTGGAGCTGGGGTTTGGGTCCCCGGGGGTTAGGCTCCTGGAGCTATAGTTCGGGTGCTCAGGGGTTGTGCCCCTGGAGCTGGTGTTGGGGAACCCAGGGGTTGGGCCCCTGGAGCTGGGGTTGGGGCCCCCAGGGGTTAGGTCCCTGGAGCCATGGTTCGGGGTCTCAGGGGTGGGCCCCTGGAGCTGGGGTCGAGGGCCCCAGGGGTTGGGCCCCTGGAGCTGGGGTTAGGACCCCCGGGGGTTAGGCCCCTGGAGCTATGGCTCGCGCGCTGAGGGGTTGGGCCCCTGAAGCTGGTGTTGGGGCCCCCAGGGGTTGGGCCCCTGGAGCTGGTGTTGGGGCCCCCAGGGGTTGGGCCTCTGCAGCTGGTGTTCGGTCCCCAGGGTTTAGGACCCTGGAGCTATGGTTCGGGCGCTTCGGGGTTGGGCCCCTGGAGCTGGTGTTGGGGCACCCAGTGGTTGGACCCCTGGAGCTGGGGTTCGGGCCCCCGGGATTAGGCCCCTGGAGCTACGGTTCAGGCGCTTTGGGATTGGGCCCCTGGAGCTATGGTTCGGGCGCTCAGGGGTTGGGCCCTTGGAGCTGGGGTTTGGGCCCCCAAGGGTTAGTCCCCTGGAGCTGGTGTTGGGGCCCCAGGAGTTAGGCCCCTGGAGCTATGGTTCAGGCGTTCAGGGGTTGGGCCCCTGGAGCTATGGTTCGGGCGCTCAGGGGTTGGGCCCCAGGAGCTGGTGTGGGGGCCCCCAGGGGTTGGGCCCCTGGAGCTGTGGTTGGGGTCCCTAGGGGTTAGGCCCCTGGAGCTATGGTTCCGGGTCTCAGGGGTTGGGCCCCCGGAGCTGGTGTTGGGGTCCCCAGGGGTTGGGCCCCTGGGGCTGGTGTTGGGGCCCCAGGGGTTAGGCCCCTGGAGCTATGGTTCAGGAGCTCAGGGGTTGGGCCCCTGGAGCTACGGTTCGGGCGCTCAGGGGTTGGTCCCCTGGAGCTGGTGTTGGGGCCCCCAGGGCTTGGGCCCCTGGAGCTGGAGTTGGGGCCCCCAGGGGTTGGGTCCCTGGAGCTATGGTTGAGGCGCTCTGGGGTTGGGCCCCTGGAGCTGATGTTGGGGTCCCCAGGGGTTGGGCTTCTGGAGCTGGTGTTGGGGCCCCCAGGGGTTGGGCTCCTGGAGCTGGTGTTCTGGCCCCCAGGGGTTAGGCCCCTGGAGCAATGGCTCCGGTGCTTAGGGGCGGGGCCTCTGGAGCTGGTGTTGGGGCCCCCAGGGGTTAGGCCCCTGGAGGTATTGTTCGGGCGGTCAGGGGTTGGGACTCTGGAGCTGGTGTTGGGGCCCCCAGGGGATAGGCTCCTGGAGCTATGGTTTGGGCGCTCAGGGGTTGGGCTCATGGAGTTGGTGTTGGGCCCCCCAGGGGTTGGGCCCCTAGTGCTGGTGTTTTGGCTCCAGGGTTAAGGCCTCTGGAGCTATAGTTCGGGCGCTCAGGGGTTGGGCCCCTGGAGCTATGGTTCGGGCGCTCAGGGGTTGTGCCCCTGGAGCTGGTGTTGGGGCCCCCAGGGGGTAGGCCTCTGGAGCTGGGAGTGGGGACCCAATGGGTTAGGCTCCTGGAGCTATGGTTCAGGCGCTCAGGGGTTGGTTCCCTGGAGCTGGTGTTGGGGTCCCCAGGGGTTGGGCCCCTGGAGCTGGTGTTGGAGCCCCAGGGGCTAGGCCCCTGGAGCTAAGGTTCGGGAGCTCAGAGTTGAGTCCCTTGAGCTGATGTTGGGGCGCCCAGGGGTTGTGCTCCTGGAGCTGGTGTTGGGGCCCCCAGGGGTTGGGCCCCTGGAGCTGGGGTTGGGGCACCCAGGGGTTAGGCCCCTAGAGCTGGGGTTGGGGCCCCCAGGGGTTAGGCCCCTGGAGCTATGGTTCGGGCGCTCAGGGGTTGGGCCCTTGGAGCTGGTGTTGGGACCCCAGGAGTTAGGACCCTGGAGCTATCGTTTGGGCGCTCAGGGATTGGGCCCCTGGAGCTGGTGTTGGGGTACCCAGGGGTTGGGCCCCTGGAGCTGGTGTTGGAGCCCCAGGGGTTAGGCCACTGGAGCTATGGTTGGGGCGCTCAGGGGTTGGGCCCGTGTAGCTGGTGTTGGGGGCCCCAGGGGGTGGGCTCCTGGAGCTGGTGTTGGGGCCCCCAGGGGTTGGGCCCCTGGAGCTGGGGTCGAAGGCCCCAGGGGTTGGGCCCCTGGAGCTGGGGTTGGGGCCCCCGGGGGTTAGGCCCCTGGAGCTATGGTTCGGGCGCTCAGGTGTTGGGCCCCTGGAGCCAAGTTTAGGGCCCCCAGGGGTTAGGCCCCTGGAGCTATGGTTCAGGCGCTCAGGTTTTGGGACCCTGGGGCTGGTGTTGGGTCCCCCAGGGGTTGGGCCCCTGGACCTGGTGTTGGGGACCCAAGGTTTACGCCCCTGGAGCTATGGTTCGGGCGCTCAGGGGTTGGGCCCCTGGAGCTATGGTTCGAGCGCTCAGGGGTTGGGCACCTTCAGCTGGTTTTGGGGCCCCCATGGGTTAGGACCCTGGATGTATTGTTCGGGCACTCAGGGGTTGGGCCCCTGGAGCTGGTGTTGGGGCCCCCAGGCGTTAGGCCCATGGAGGTATTGTTCGGGCGCTCAGGGGTTGGGCCCCTGGAGCTGGTGTTGGGGCCCCCAGGGGTTAGGCCCCTGGAGCTATGGTTCGGACACTCAGGGGTTGGGCCTCTGGAGCTGGTGTTGCGGCCCCCAGGGCTTGGGCCCCTTGAGCTATGGTTCGGGCGCTCTGGGGTTGGGCCCCTGGAGCTGGTGTTGGGGCCCCCAGGGGTTGGGCTCTTGGAGCTGGTGCTGGGGCCCCCAGGGGTTGGCCCCTGAAGCTGGTGTTGGGGCCCCAGGGGTTAGGCCCTTGGAGATATGGTTCGGGCGCTCAGGGGTTGGGCCTGTGGAGGTGGTGATAGGGCCCCCAGGGGTTGGGCCCCTTGAGCTATGGTTCGGGCGCTCTGGGGTTGGGCCCCTGGAGGTGGTGTTGGGGCCCCCAGGGGTTGGGCACCTGGAGCTGGGGTTGGGGCCCCTGGGATTAGGCCCCTGGAGCTATGGTTCGGGCGCTCAGGCGTTGGCCCCTGGAGATGGTGTTCGAGCCCCAGGGCTTAGGCCCCGAGAGCTATGGTTCGGGCGCTCAGAGTTTGGGCCTCTGGAGCTGGTGTTGGAGCCCCCAGGGTTTGTGCCCCTGGAGCTGGGGTTGGGGCCCCTGGGATTAGGCCCCTGGAGCTATGGTTCGGGCGCTCAGGCGTTGGGCCCCTGGAGCTATGGCCCCAACACCAGCTCCAGGAGCCCAACCCGTGGGGGCCAAAACACCAGCTCCAGGGGCCCAACCCCAGAGCGCCCGAACCATAGCTCCAGGGGCCCAACCCCTGGGGGCCCCAACACCAGCTCCACATGCCCAACCCCTGAGCGCCTGAACCATAGCTCCAGAGGCCTAACCCCTGGGGCCCCAACACCAGCTCCAGGGGCCCAACCCCTGGGGGCCCCAACACGAGCTCCAGGGGCCCAACCCCTGAGCGCCCGAACCATAGCTCCAGGGGCCTAAACCCTGGGGAACCCAACACCAGCTCCAGGGGCCCCACCCCTGGGGGCCCCAACACCAGTTCCAGGGGCCCAACCCCTGAACGCCCGAACAATACCTCCAGAGGCCTAACCCCTGGGGGCCCCAACACCAGCTCTAGGGTCCCAACCCCTGAGCGCACACACAATACCTCCAGGGGCCCAACCCCTGGGGGCCCCAACACCAGCTCCAGGGACCCAACAGCTGGGGGCCCCAACACAAGCTCCAGTAGCCCAACCCCTAAGCGCCCGAACCATAGCTACAGGGGCCCAACCCCTGAGCGCCCGAATCATAGCTCCAGGGGCCTAACCCCAGGGGCCTCAAACCCAGCTCCAGGGGCCCAACGTCTGGGGGCCCCAACACCAGCTCCAGAGGCCCAACCTCTGAGCGCCCGAACAATAGCTCCAGGGGCCTAACCCCTGGGGCCCGAACACCAGCTCCAGGGGCCCAACCTCTGAGCGCCCGAACCATATCTCCAGTGGCCTAACCCCCGGGGGCCCCTACCCCAGCTCCAGGAGCCCAACCCCTGGGTGCCCCAACACCACCTCCAGGGGCCCATCCCCTGAACTCCCGAAACACAGCTCCAGGGGCCTAACCCCCGGAGTCTCCAACCCCAGCTCCAGGGGCCAACCCCTGGGGGCCCCAACACCAGCTCCAGGAGCCCAACCCGTGGGGGCCAAATCACCAGCTCCACAGACCAAACCCCTGAGCGCCCGAACCATAGCTCCAGAGGCCTAACCCCTCGGGCCCCAACACCAGCTCCAGGGGCCCAACCCCTGGGGGCCCCAACACCAGCTCCAGGGGCCCAACCCCTAAGCGTCCGAACCACAGCTCCAGGGGCCTAACCCCTGGGGGCCCCAACACCAGTTCCAGGGGCCCAAGCCCTGAACACACGAACAATACCTCCAGAGGCCTAACCCCTGGGGGCCCCAACACCAGCTCCAGGGTCCCAACCCCTGAGCGCCCGAACAATACCTCCAGGGGCCTAACCCCTGGGGGCCCTAACACCAGCTCCAGGGGCCCAACCCTTGAGCGCCCGAACCTTAGCTCCAGGGGGCGAACCCCTGAGCGCCCGAACCATAGCTCCAGGGGCCTAACCCTTGGGGCCCCAACACCAGCTCCAGGGGCCCAACCCGTGGGGGACCCAACACCAGCTCCGGGGGCCCAATCCCTGAGCGCCCGAACCATAGCTCCAGGGGCATAACCCCTAGGGGCCCAAACCCCAGCTCCAGGGGCCCAACCCCTGGGGGCCCTAACACCAGCTCCAGGGGCCGAACCCCTGAACTCCCGAAACATAGCTCCAGGGGCCTAACCCCCGGAGTCCCCAACCCCAGCTCCAGGGGCCAACCCCTGGGGGCCCCAACACCAGCTCCAGGAGCCCAACCCGTGGGGGCCAAATCACCAGCTCCAGGGGCCCAACCCCAGAGTGCCCGAACCATAGCTCCAGGAGCCCAACCCCTGGGGGCCCAAACACCAGCTCCAGAGACAAAACCCCTGAGCGCCCGAACCATAGCTCCAGAGGTCTAACCCCTCGGGCCCCAACCCCAGCTCCAGGGGCCCAACCCCTGGGGGCCCCAACACCAGCTCCAGGGGCCCAACCCCTGAGCGCCCGAACCACAGCTCCAGGGGCCTAACCCCCGGGGACCCCAACCCAAGCTCCAGGGGCCCAACCCCTGGGGGTCCCAACACCAGCTCCAGGAGCAAAACCCCTGGGGGCCCCAACACCAGCTCCAGGGTCCCAACCCCAGAGCGCCCGAACCATAGCTCCAGGGGCCTATCCCCTTTGGGCCCCAACACCAGCTCCAAGGGCCCAACCCCTGAGCGCCCGAACAATACCTCCAGCGGCCTAAGCCCTGGGGGCCCCAACACCAGCTTTAGGGGCCAAACCCTTGAGCGCCCGAACCATAGCTCCAGGGGCCTAACCCCTGTGGGTCCCCACCCCAGATCCAAGGCCCCAACCCCTGGGGGCCCCAACACCAGCTCCAGGGGCCCAACCCCTGGGGGCCCCAAAACCAGCTCCAGGGGTCCAACCCCTGAACGCCCGAACCATAGCTCCAAGGGCCTAAACCCTGGGGCCCCAACACCTCCTCCAGGGGCCCAACCCCTGGGGGCGCCAACACCAGCTCCAGGGGCCCAACCCCTGAGCGCCCGAAAGATAGCTCCAGGGGCCTAAACCCCGGGGCCCCAACCCCAGCTCCAGGGGCCCAACCCCTGGGGCCCTCGACCCCAGCTCCAGGTGCCCAACCACTGAGCGCCTGAACCATAGCTACAGGGGCCCAACCCCTGAGCGCCCGAACCATAGCTCCAGGGGACAAACCCTTGGGGCCCCAACACCAACTCCAGTGGCCCAACCCCTGGGGGACCCAACACTAGTTCCAGGGGCCCAACCCCTGAGCGCCCGAACCATAGCTCCAGGGGCCAAACCCCTTGGGGCCCCAACCCCAGCTCCAGGCGCCCAACCCCTGGGGGCCCCAACACCCGCTCCAGAGGCCCAACCTCTGAGCGCCCGAACAATAGCTCCAGGGGCCTAACCCCTGGGGCCCGAACACCAGCTCCAGGGGCCCAACCTCTGAGAGCCCGAACCATAGGTCCAAGGTCCTAACCCCTGGGGTCCCAACACCAGCTCCAGGGGCCCAACCCCTGAGCGCCCGAACTATAGCTCCAGGGACCTATCCCCCGGGGGCCCCAACCCCAGCTCCAGGGTCCCAACCCCTGGGGCTCTCGACCCCAGCTCCAGGGGCCCAACCCCAGAGCGCCCGAACCATAGCTCCAGGAGACCAACCCCTGAGCGCCCGAACCATAGCTCCAGGGGCCCAACCCCTGGGGGGCACAACACCAGCTCCAGGGGCCCAACCCCTGAGAGCCCGAACCATAGCTCCAGGGGCCTAACCCCCGGGGACCCCAACCCAAGCTCCAGGGGCCCAACCCCTGGGGGTCCCAACACCAGCTCCAGGAGCCCAACCCCTGGGGGCCCCAACACCAGCTCCAGCGTCCCAACCCCAGAGCGTGCGAACCATAGCTCCAGGGGCCTAACCCCTGTGGACCCCAACACCAGCTCCAAGGGCCCAACCCCTGAGCGCCCGAACAATACCTCCAGGGGCCTAACCCCTGAGGGCCCCAACACCAGCTCTAGGGGCCCAACCCTTGAGCGCCCGAACCATAGCTCCAGGGGCCTAACCCCTGTGGGCCCCCACCCCAGATCCAAGGCCCCAACCCCTGAGAGCCCGAACTATAGCTCCAGGGGCCTAACCCACGGGGGCCCCAACCCCAGCTCCAGGGGCCCAACCCCTGGGGGCCCCAACACCAGCTCCAGGGGCCCAACCCCTGAGCGTCCGAACCATAGCTCCAGGGGCCTAAACCCTGGGGCCCCAACACCACCTCCAGGGGCCAACCCCTGGGGGCGCCAACACCAGGTCCAGGGGCCCAACCCCTGAGCGCCCAAAAGATAGCTCCAGGGGCCTAAACCCCGGGGCCCCAACCCCAACTCCAGGTGCCCAACCACTGAGCGCCTGAACCATAGTTCCAGGGGCCCAGCCCTTGAGCGCCCTAACCCCAGCTCCAGGAGCGCAACCCCTGGGGGCCCCAACACAAGGTCCAGAGGCCCAACCGCAGAGCGCCCGAACCAGAGCTCCAGGGGCCTAACCCCCGGGGGCCCCAACCCCAGCTCTAGGGGCCCAACCCCTGGAGCCCTCGACCCCAGCTCCAGGGGCTCAACCCCTGAGCGCCCGAACCATAGCTCCAGGGTCCCAACCCCTGAGCGTCCGAACCATAGCTCCAGGGGCCTAACTCCTGGGGACCCAACACCAGCCCCAGGGGCCCAGACCCTGGGGGCCCCAACACCAGCTCCAGGGGTTCAATCCCTGAGCGCGCGAACCATAGCTCCAGGGGCCTAACCCCTGGGGCCCAAACCCCAGCTCCAGGGGCCCAACCCCTGGGGGCCCCAACAACAGCTCCACGGACCCAACCCCTGAGCGCCCGAACCATAGCTCCAGGGTCCTAACCTCTCGGGCCCCAACACCAGCTCCAGGGGCCCAACCCCTGAGCGCCCGAACCATAGCTCCAGGGGCCTAACCCCTGGGGGCTCCAACACCAGCTCCAAGGGCCCAACGCCTGACCCCCCGAACCATAGCGCCAAAGGCCTAACCCTTTGGGGCCCCCACCCCAGCTCCAAGGGCCCAACCCCTGAGCGCCAGAATCAAAGCTCCAGGGGCCTACCCCCGGGGGCCCCAACCCCAGCTCCAGGGGCCCAACCCCTGGGGCCTTCGACCCCAGCTCCAGGGGCCCAACCCCTGAGCGCCCGAATCATAGCTCCAGGGGCCCAACCCCTGAGCGCCCGAACCATAGCTCCAGGGCCCTAACCCCTGGGGCCCCAACACCAGCTCCAGGAGCCTAGCCCCTGGGGGCCCCAACACCAGCTCCAGGGGCCCAACCCCTGAGCACCCGAACCATAGCTCCAGGGGCGAACCCCTAGGGGCCCCAACCCCAGCTCCAGGGGTCCAACTCCTGGGGGCCCCAAACCCCAGCTCCAGGGGCCCAACCTCTGAGCGCCCGAACTATAGCTCCAGGGGCCTAACCCCCAGGGGCCCCAACCCCAGCTCCAGGGGCCCAACCCCTGGGGCTCTCGACCCCAGCTCCAGGGGCCCAACCCCAGAGTGCCCGAACCATAGCTCCAGGAGACCAACCCCTGGGGCCCGCAACCCTAGCTCCAGGGGCCCAACCCCTGGGGGCCCCACCACCAGCTTCAGGGGCCCAACCCCTGAGCGCCCGAACCATAGCTCCAGGGGCCTAACCCCCGGGGGCCCCAACCCCAGCTCCAGGGGCCCAATCCCTGGGGGCCCTAACACGAGCTCCAGGGGCCCAACCCCTGAGCGCCCGAACCATAGCTCCAGGGGCCCAAACCCTGAGGGCCCCAACACCAGCTCCAGGGGCCCAACCCCTGAGCGCCCGATCCATAGCTCCAGGCGTCTAACCCCTGGGGCCCCAAGACCAGGTCCAGGGGCCCAACCCCTGGGGGCCCCAACACCAGGTCCAGGGGCTCAACCCCTGAGCACCAGAACCATAGATCCAGGGGTCTAACCCCTGGGGGCCCCAACACCAGCTCCAGGGGCCGAGCCCCTGGGGGCCCCAACACCAGCTCCAGGGGCTCAACACCTGAGCGCCCGAACCATAGCTCCAGGGGCCCAAACCCTGAGCGCCCGAACCATAGATCCAGGGGCCTAACCCCTGGGATCCCAACACCAGCTACTTGGGCCCAACCCCTGAGTGCCCGAACGATAGCTGCAGGGGCCCAACCACTGGGGGCCCTAATCCCAGCTCCAGGAGCCCAACCCCTGGGGGCCCTAACACCAGCTCCAGGGGCCCAACCCCTGAGCACCCGAACCATAGCTCCAGGGGCCTAACCCCCGGGGGCCCCAACCCCAGCTACAAAGGCCCAACCGCTGGGGGCCCCAACACCAGCTCCAGGGGCCCAATCCCAGAGCGCCCGAACCATAGCTCCAGGGGCCCAACCCCTGGGGGCCCCAACACCAGCTCCAGGGGCTCAACCCCTCTTGGCCCAAACACCAGCTCCAGGGGCCCAACCCCTGAGCGCCCGAATCATATCTCCAGGGGCCTAACCCCTGGGGGCCCCAACCCCAGTTCCAGGGGCCCAAGCCCTGGGGGCCCGAACACCAGCTCCAGGGGCCCAAACCCTTAGCGCCCGAACCATAGCTCCAGGGGTCTAACCCCTGGAGCCCCAACACCAGATCCAGGGGCCCAACCCCTGATCGCCCAAAGCATAGCTCCAGGGGCCTAACCACTAGGGGCCCGAACCCCAGCTCCAAGGGCCCAACCCTTGGGGGGCACAACACCAGCTCCAGGGGCCCAACCCCTGAGCGCCCGAACCATAGCTCCAGGGGCCTAGCCCTAGGGGGCCCCAACCCCAGCTACAGGTGCACAACTCCTGGGGCCCTTGACCCCAGTTCCAGGGGCCCAACCTCTGAGCGCCCGAACCATAGCTCCAAGGGCCCAACCCCTGAGCGCCAGAACCAGAGCGCCAGGGGCCTAACCCCTCGGGCCCCAACATCAGCTCCAGGGCCCCAACCCCTCGGGGCCAAACACCAGCTCAAGGGGCCCAACCCCTGAGTGCCCGAACCATATCTCCAGGGGCCTAACACCTGGGGGCCCGAACCCCAGCTCCAATAGCCCAACCCCTGGGGGCCCCAACACCAGCTCCAGGGGCCCAACCCGTGAGCGCTCAAATCATAGTTCCAGGGGCCTAACCCCTGGGGGCCCCAACCCCAGCTCCAGGGGCCCAACCCCTGGTGGCCCTAACACCAGCTCCAGGGGCCCAACCCCTGAGCGCCCGAACCATAGCTCCAGGGGCCTAAGACCCGGGGGCCCCAACCCCAGCTACAGAGGCCCGACCCCTGGGGGCCCCAACATGAGCTCCATTAGCCCAACCCCTGGGGGCTCCGACACCAGCTCCAGGGGCCAAATCCCAGAGCACCCGAACCATAGCTCCAGGGGCCCAACCCTTGGGGGCCCCAACACCAGCTCCAGGGGCCAAACCTCTGAGCGCCCGAACCATAGCTCCAGAGGACCAACCCCTTGAGCGCCCGAACCATAGCTCCAGGGGCCTAACCCCTCGGGCCCGAACACCAGCTCCAGGGGACCAACCCCTCGGGGACCCAAAACCAGCTCCAGGGGCCCAACCCCTGAGCGCCCGAACCATATCTAAAGGGGCCTAACCCCTGGGGGCCCCTTCCCCAGCTCCAGGTGCCTAACCCCTGGGGCCCCAACGCCAGCTCCCGGGGCCCAACCCCTGAGCGCCCAAAGCATAGCCCCAGGGGCCTAACCCCTAGGGGCCCCATCCCCAGCTCCAGGTGCCTAACCCCTAGGGCCCCAAGGGCAGCTCCAGGGGCCCAACCCATGAGCGCCCGAAGCATAGCTCCAGGGGCCTAACACCTAGGGGCCCCAACCCCAGCTCCAGGGGCCGAACACTTGGGGGGCCAAACACCAGCTCCAGGGACCCAACCCCTGAGCGCCCGAACCATAGATCCAGGGGCCTAACCCCCGGGGGCTCCAACCCCAGCTCCAGGGGCCCAACCCCTCTTGGCCCAAACACCAGCTCCAGGGGCCCAACCCCTGAGCGCACGAACCATAGCTCCAGGGGCCCAACCCCTGGGGGCCCCAACCCCAGCTCCAGGGGTCGAACCCCTGGGGTCCCTAACACCAGCTCCAGGGGCCCAACCCCTGAGCACCCGAACCATAGCTCCAGGGGCCTAACCCCCGGGGGCCCCAACCCCAGCTACAGAGGCCCAACCCCTGGGGGCCCCAACACGAGCTCCAGGAGCCTAACCCCTGGGGGCCCCAACACCAGCTCCACGGGTCCAACCCCTGAGCGCCCGAACCATAGCTCCAGGGGCCTATCCCCGGGGACCCCAACCCCAGATGCAGGGGCCCAACACAAGGTTCTCTCGACCCCAGCTCCAGGGGCCCAACCCCTGAGCGCACGAACCATAGCTCCAGCGGACCAACCCCTGAGCGCCCGAACCATAGCTCCAGGGGCCTAACCCTTCGGGCCCCAACACCAGCTCCAGGGGCCCAACCCCTCTTGGCCCAAACACCAGCTCCAGGGGCCCAACCCCTGAGCGCCCGAATCATATCTCCAGGGGCCTTACCCCTAGGGGCCCCAACCCCAGGTCCAGGGGCCCAAGCCCTGGGGGCCCGAACACCAGCTCCAGGGGCCCAACCCCTGATCGCCCGAAGCATAGCTCCAGGGGCCTAACCACTAGGGGACCGAACCCCAGCTCCAGGGGCCCAACCCTTGGTGGGCACAAGACCAGCTCCAGGGGCCCAACCCCTTAGCGCCCGAACCATAGCTCCAGGGGCCCAACCCCTGAGCGCCCGAACCATAGATCCAGGGGCCCAACCCCTGGGGGCCCCAACCCCAGCTCCAGGGGTCGAAACCCTGGGGGCCCTTACACCAGCTCCAGGGGCCCAACCCCTGAGCACCCGAACAATAGCTCCAGGGGCCTAACCCCAGGTGGCCCCAACCCAAGCTAAAGAGGCCCAACCCCTGGGGGCCCCAACACGAGCTCCAGGAGCCTAACCCCTGGGGGCCCCAACACCAGCTCCAGGGGCCCAATCCCAGAGCGCCCGAACCATAGCTCCAGGGGCCCAACCCCTGGGGGCCCCAACACCAGCTCCAGGGGCCCAACCCCTGAGCGCCCGAACCATAGCTCCAGGGGTCTAACCCCTGGGGCCCCAACACCAGGTCCAGGGGCCCAACCCCTGGGGGCCCCAACACCAGCTCCAGGGGCCCAACCCCTGAGCACCAGAACCATAGCTCCGGGGCTCTAACCCCTGGGGGCCCCAACACCAGCTCCAGGGACCCAGCCCCTGGGTGCCCCAACACCAGCTCCAGGGGCCCAACCCCTGAGCGCCCGAACCATAGCTCCAGTGGCCCAACCCCTAGCGCCTGAACCATAGCTCCAGGGGCCTAACCCCTGAGGCCAAAACACCAGCTCCAGGGGCCCAACCCCTGGGGGCCCCAACACCAGCTCCAAAGGCCCAACCCCTGAGCTCCCGAATCATATCTCCAGGGGCCTAACCCCTGGGGGCCCCAACCCCAGCTCCAGGGGCCCAAGCCCTGGGGGCCCCAACACCAGCTTCAGGGGCCCAAACCCTGAGCGCCTGAACCATAGCTAAAGGGGCCCAACCCCTGAGAGCCCGAAACATAGCTCCAGGGGCCCAACCCTTGGGGGGCACAACACCAGCTCCAGGGGCCCAACCCCTGAGCGCCCGAACCATAGCTCCAGGGGCCCAACCCCTAGCGCCTCAACCATAGCTCCAGGGGCCTAACCCCTGAGGCCAAAACACCAGCTCCAGGGGCCCAACCCCTGGGGGCCCCAACCCCAGGTCCAGGGGCCCAAGCCCTGGGGGCCCGAACACCAGCTCCAGGGGCCAAACCCCTGATCGCCCGAACCATAGCTCCAGAGGCCTAACCCTCGGGGGCCCCAACCCCAGCTCCAGGTGCCCAACTCCTGGGGCCCTTGACCCCAGTTCCAGGGGCCCAACCTCTGAGCGCCCGAACCATAGCTCCAAGGGCCCAACCCCTGAGCGCCAGAACCAGAGCGGTAGGGACCAAACCCCTCGGGCCCCAACATCAGCTCCAGGGCCCCAACCCCTCGGGGCCAAACACCAGCTCAAGGGGCCCAACCCCTGAGTGCTCGAACCATATCTCCAGGGGCCTAACACCTGGGGGCCCGAACCCCAGCTCCAATGGCCCAACCCCTGGGGGCCCCAACACCAGCTCCAGGGGCCCAACCCGTGAGCGCCCAAATCATAGTTCCAGGGGCCTAACCCCTGGGGGCCCCAACCCCAGCTCCAGGGGCCCAACCCCTGGTGGCCCTAACACCAGCTCCAGGGGCCCAACCCCTGAGCGCCCGAACCATAGCTCCAGGGGCCTAAGCCCCGGGGGCCCCAACCCCAGCTACAGAGTCCCGACCCCTGGGGGCCCCAACACCAGCTCCAGGAGCCCAACCCCTGGGGGCCCCAACACCAGCTCCAGGGGCCCAATCCCAGAGCACCCGAACCATAGCTCCAGGGGCCCAACCCCTCGGGAACCCAACACCAGTTCCAGGGGCCCAACCTCTGAGCGCCTGAACCATAGCTCCAAGGGCCCAACCCCTGAGCGCCAGAACCAGAGCGGTAGGGACCAAACCCCTCGGGCCCCAACATCAGCTCCAGGGCCCCAACCGCTCGGGGCCAAACACCAGCTCAAGCGGCCCAACCCCTGAGTGCTCGAACCATAGCTCCAGGGGTCTAACCCCTGGGGGCCCCAACACCAGCTCCAGGGGCCCAACCCCTGAGCACCAGAACCATAGCTCCGGGGCTCTAACCCCTGGGGGCCCCAACACCAGCTCCAGGGACCCAGCCCCTGGGTGCCCCAACACCAGCTCCAGGGGCCCAACCCCTGAGCGCCCGAACCATAGCTCCAGTGGCCCAACCCCTAGCGCCTGAACCATAGCTCCAGGGGCCTAACCCCTGAGGCCAAAACACCAGCTCCAGGGGCCCAACCCCTGGGGGCCCCAACACCAGCTCCAAAGGCCCAACCCCTGAGCTCCCGAATCATATCTCCAGGGGCCTAACCCCTGGGGGCCCCAACCCCAGCTCCAGGGGCCCAAGCCCTGGGGGCCCCAACACCAGCTTCAGGGGCCCAAACCCTGAGCGCCTGAACCATAGCTAAAGGGGCCCAACCCCTGAGAGCCCGAAACATAGCTCCAGGGGCCCAACCCTTGGGGGGCACAACACCAGCTCCAGGGGCCCAACCCCTGAGCGCCCGAACCATAGCTCCAGGGGCCCAACCCCTAGCGCCTCAACCATAGCTCCAGGGGCCTAACCCCTGAGGCCAAAACACCAGCTCCAGGGGCCCAACCCCTGGGGGCCCCAACCCCAGGTCCAGGGGCCCAAGCCCTGGGGGCCCGAACACCAGCTCCAGGGGCCAAACCCCTGATCGCCCGAACCATAGCTCCAGAGGCCTAACCCTCGGGGGCCCCAACCCCAGCTCCAGGTGCCCAACTCCTGGGGCCCTTGACCCCAGTTCCAGGGGCCCAACCTCTGAGCGCCCGAACCATAGCTCCAAGGGCCCAACCCCTGAGCGCCAGAACCAGAGCGGTAGGGACCAAACCCCTCGGGCCCCAACATCAGCTCCAGGGCCCCAACCCCTCGGGGCCAAACACCAGCTCAAGGGGCCCAACCCCTGAGTGCTCGAACCATATCTCCAGGGGCCTAACACCTGGGGGCCCGAACCCCAGCTCCAATGGCCCAACCCCTGGGGGCCCCAACACCAGCTCCAGGGGCCCAACCCCTGAGCGCCCGAACCATAGTTCCAGGGGCCTAAGCCCTGGGGGCCCCAACCCCAGCTCCAGGGGCCCAACCCCTGGTGGTCCCAACTCCAGGTCCAGGGGCCCAAACACTGAGCGCCCGAACCATAGCTCCAGGGGCCTAACCCCCGGGGGCCCCAACCCCAGCTACAGAGTCCCGACCCCTGGGGGCCCCAACACCAGCTCCAGGAGCCCAACCCCTGGGGGCCCCAACACCAGCTCCAGGGGCCCAATCCCAGAGCACCCGAACCATAGCTCCAGGGGCCCAACCCCTCGGGAACCCAACACCAGTTCCAGGGGCCCAACCTCTGAGCGCCTGAACCATAGCTCCAAGGGCCCAACCCCTGAGCGCCAGAACCAGAGCGGTAGGGACCAAACCCCTCGGGCCCCAACATCAGCTCCAGGGCCCCAACCGCTCGGGGCCAAACACCAGCTCAAGGGGCCCAACCCCTGAGTGCTCGAACCATAGCTCCAGGCGTCTAACCCCTGGGGCCCCAACACCAGCTCCAGGGGCCCAACCCCTGGGGGCCACAACACCAGCTCCAGGGGCCCAACCCCTGAGCGCCCGAACCATAGCTCCAGGGGCCTAACCCTCGGGGGCCCCAACCCCAGCTCCAGGGGCCCAATCCCTGGGGGCCATAACACGAGCTCCAGGGGCCCAACCCCTGAGCGCCCGAACCATAGCTCCAGGGGCCCAAACCCTGAGGGCCCGAACACCAGCTCCAGGGGCCCAACCCCTGAGCGCCCGATCCATAGCTCCAGGCGTCTAACCCCTGGGGCCCCAACACCAGGTCCAGGGGCCCAACCCCTGGGGGCCCCAACACCAGGTCCAGGGGCTCAACCCCTGAGCACCAGAACCATAGATCCAGGGGTCTAACCCCTGGGGGCCCCAACACCAGCTCCAGGGGCCGAGCCCCTGGGGGCCCCAACACCAGCTCCAGGGGCCCAACACCTGAGAGCCCGAACCATAGCTCCAGGGGCCCAAACCCTGAGCGCCCGAACCATAGATCCAGGGGCCTAACCCCTGGGGTCCCAACACAAGCTACAGGGGCCCAACCCCTGAGTGCCCGAACTATAGCTGCAGGGGCCCAACCCCTGGGGGCCCTAATCCCAGCTCCAGGGGCTCAACCCCTGGGGGCCCTAACACCAGCTCCAGGGGCCCAACCCCTGAGCACCCGAACCATAGCTCCAGGGGCCTAACCCCCGGGGGCCCCAACCCCAGCTACAAAGGCCCAATCCCAGAGCGCCCGAACCATAGCTCCAGGGGCCCAACCCCTGGGGGCCCCAACACTAGCTCCAGGGGCTCAACCCCTCTAGGCCCAAACACCAGCTCCAGGGGCCGAACCCCTGAGCGCCCGAATCATATCTCCAGGGGCCTAACCCCTGGGGGCCCCAACCCCAGGTCCAGAGGCCCAAGCCCTGGTGGCCCGAACACCAGCTCCAGGGGCCCATCCCCTGAGCGCCCGAACCATAGCTCCAGGGGTCTAACCCCTGGAGCCCCAACACCAGCTCCAGGGGCCCAACCCCTGATCGCCCAAAGCATAGCTCCAGGGGCCTAACCACTAGGGGCCCGAACCCCAGCTCCAAGGGCCCAACCCTTGGGGGGCACAACACCAGCTCCAGGGGCCCAACCCCTGAGCTCCCGAACCATAGCTCCAGGGGCCTAACCCTCGGGGGCCCCAACCTCAGCTCCAGGTGCACAACTCCTGGGGCCCTTGACCCCAGTTCCAGGGGCCCAACCTCTGAGCGCCCGAACCATAGCTCCAAGGGCCCAACCCCTGAGCACCAGAACCAGAGCGCCAGGGGCCTAACCCCTCGGGCCCCAACATCAGCTCCAGGGCCCCAACCCCTCGGGGCCAAACACCAGCTCAAGGGGCCCAACCCCTGAGTGCCCGAACCATATCTCCAGGGGCCTAACACCTGGGGCCCGAACCCCAGCTCCAATAGCCCAACCCCTGGGGGCCCCAACACCAGCTCTAGGGGCCCAACCCGTGAGCACCCAAATCATAGTTCCAGGGGCCTAACCCCTGGGGGCCCCAACCCCAGCTACAGGGGCCAAACCCCTGGTGGCCCTAACACCAGCTCCAGGGGCCCAACCCCTGAGCGCCTGAACCATAGCTCCAGGGGCCTAACCCCCGGGGGCCCCAACCCCAGCTACAGAGGCCCGACCCCTGGGGGCCCCAACACCAGCTCCATTAGCCCAACCCCTGGGGGCCCCGACACCAGCTCCAGGGGCGAAATCCCAGAGCCCCCCGAACCATAGCTCCAGGGGCCCAACCCTTGGGGGCCCCAACACCAGCTCCAGGGGCCCAACCTCTGAGCGCCCGAACCATAGCTCCAGAGGACCAACCCCTGAGCGCCCGAACCATAGCTCCAGGGGCCTAACCCCTCGGGCCCCAACACCAGCTCCAGGGGCACAACCCCTCGGGGAACCAAAACCAGCTCCAGGGGCCCAACCCCTGAGCGCCCGAACCATATCTCCAGGGGCCTAACCCCTGGGGGCCCCATCCCCAGCTCCAGGTGCCTAACCCCTGGGGCCCCAACGCCAGCTCCAGGGGCCCAACCCCTGAGCGCCCGAAGCATAGCTCCAGGGGCCTAACCCCTTGGGGCCCCAACCATAGCTCCTTGTGCCGAACACTTGGGGGGCCAAACACCAGCTCCAGGGACCCAACCCCTGAGCGCCCGAACCATAGCTCCAGGGGCCTAACCCCCGGGGGCGCCAACCCGAGCTCCAGGGGCCCAACCCCTAAGCGCCCGAACCATAGCTCCAGGGGCCTAAGCCCCGGGGGCCCCAACCCCAGCTACAGAGGCCCGACCCCTGGGGGCCCCAACACCAGCTCCAGGAGCCCAACTCCTGGGGGCCCCGACACCAGCTCCAGGGGCCCAATCACAGAGCACCCGAACCATAGCTCCAGGGGCCCAACCCCTCGGGGCCCCAACACCAGCTCCAGGGGCCCAACTTCTGAGCGACCGAACCATAGCTCCAGAGGACCAACCCCTGAGCGCCCGAACCATAGCTCCAGGGGCCTAACCCCTCGGGCCCCAACACCAGCTCCAGGGGCCCAACCCCTCGGGGCCCCAACACCAGCTCCAGGGGCCCAACCCCTGAGCGCCCGAAACATATCTCCAAGGGCCTAACACCTGGGGGCCCGAACCCCAGCTCCAATGGCCAAACCCCTGGGGGCCCCAACACCAGCTCCAGGGGCCCAACCCCTGAGCGCCCGAACCATAGCTCCAGGGGCCTAACCCCCGGGGCCCCAACCCCAGATCCAGGGGCCCAACCCCTGAGCGCCCGAACCATAGCTCCAGGGGTCTAACCCCTGGGGCCCCAACACGAGGTCCAAGGGCCCAACCCCTGGGGGCCCCAACACCAGCTCCAGGGGCCCAATCCCTGAGCACCAGAACCATAGCTCCAGGGGTCTAAACCCTGGGGGCCCCAACACCAGCTCCAGGGACCCAGGCCCTGGGGGCCCCAACACCAGCTCCAGGGGCCCAACCCCTGAGCGCCCGAACCATAGCTCCAGGGGTCTAACCCCTGGGGGCTCCAACCCCAGATCCAGGGGCCCAACCCCTGGGGGCCCCAACACCAGCTCCAGGGGCCCAACGTCTGAGCGCCCGAACCATAGCTCCAGAGGACCAACCCCTGAGCGTCCGAACCATAGCTCCAATGGCCTAACCCCTCGGGCCCCAACACCAGCTCCAGGGGCCCAACCCCTCGGGGCCCCAACACCAGCTCCAGGGGCCCAACCCCTGAGCGCCCGAACCATATCTCCAGGGGCCTAACCCCTGGGGGCCCCATCCCCAGCTCCAGGTGCCTAACCCCTGGGGCCCCAACGCCAGCTCCAGGGGCCCAATCCCTGAGCGCCCGAAGCATAGCTCCAGGGGCCTAACCCCTAGGGGCCCCAACCCCAGCTCCAGGGGCCGAACACTTGGGGGGCCAAACACCAGCTCCAGGGACCCAACCCCTGAGCGCCCGAACCATAGCTCCAGGGGCCTAACCCCCGGGGGCGCCAACCCCAGCTCCAGGGGCCCAACCCCTGAGGCCCTTGACCCCAGTTCCAGGGGCTCAACCCCTGAGCGCCCGAACCATAGCTTCAGGGGCCCAACCCCTGAGCGCCAGAACCAGAGCGCAAGGGTCCTCACCCCTCGGGCCCCAACACCAGGTCCAGGGCTCCAAACCCTCGGGGCCCCAACACCAGCTCAAGGGGCCCAACCACGGACCGCCTGAAACATATCTCCAAGGGCCTAACACCTGGGGGCCCGAACCTCAGCTCCAATGGCCAAACCCCTGGGGGCCCCAACACCAGCTCCAGGGGCCCAACCCCTGAGCGCCCGAACCATAGCTCCAGGGGCCTAACCCCCGGGGGCCCCAACCCCAGCTCCAGGGGCCCAACCCCTGGGGGCCCTAACACCAGCTCCAGGGGCCCAACCCCTGAGCGCCCGAACCATAGCTCCAGGGGCCATACCCCGGGGGCCCCAACCCCAGCTACAGAGGCCCAACCCCTGGGGGCCCGAACAACAGCTCCAGGAGCCCAACTCCTGGGAGCCCCAACACCAGCTCCATGGGCCCAACCCCAGAGCGCCCGTACCATAGCTCCAGGGGCCCAAACCCTGAGGGCCCCAACACCAGCTAAAGGGGCCCAACCCCTGAGCGCCCGAACCATAGCTCCAGGCGTCTAACACCTGGGGGCTCCAACATCAGATCCAGGGGCCCAACCCCTGGGGGCCCCACCACCAGGTCCAGGGGCCCAACCCCTGAGCGCCCGAACCATAGCTCCAGGGGCCCAACCCCTAGCGCCTGAACCATAGCTCCAGGGGCCTAACCCCTGAGACCAAAACACCAGCTCCAGGGGCCCAACCCCTGGGGGCCCCAACACCAGCTCCAAAGACCCAACCCCTGAGCGCCTGAACCATAGCTCCAGGGGCCTAACCCCTAGGGGCCCCAAGCCCAGCTCCAGGGGCGCAAACCCTGGGGCCCTCGACCCCAGCTCCAGGGGCCCAACCCCTGAGCGCCCAAACCCTAGCTCCAGCGGACCAACCCCTGTGCGCCCGAACCATAGCTCCAGGGGCCTAACCCCTCGGGCCCCAACACCAGATCCAGGGGCCCAACCCCTCGGGGCCCACCACCAGGTCCAGGGGCCCAACCCCTGAGCGCCCGAACCATAGCTCCAGGGGCCGAACCCCTAGCGCCCGAACCAAAGCTCCAGGGGCCTAAACCCTGAGGCCAAAACACCAGCTCCAGGGGCCCAACCCCTGGGAGCCCCAACACCAGCTCCAAAGGCCCAACCCCTGAGCGCCCGAACCATAGCTCCAGGGGCCTAACCCCTAGGGGCCCCAACCCCAGCTCCAGGAGCCCAACCTTTGGGGGCCCCAACACCAGCTCCACGGGCCCAACCCCTGAGTGCCCGAACCATAGCTCCAGGGGCCTAACCCCCGGGGGCGCCAACCCCAGCTCCAGGGGCCCAACCCCTGAGGCCCTTGACCCCAGTTACAGGGGCTCAACCCCTGAGCGCCCGAACCATAGCTTCAGGGGCCCAACCCCTGAGCGCCAGAACCAGAGCGCAAGGGGCCTCACCCCTCGGGCCCCAACACCAGGTCCAGGGCTCCAAACCCTCGGGGCCCAAACACCAGCTCAAGGGGCCCAACCCCGGAGCGCCCGAAACATATCTCCAAGGGCCTAACACCTGGGGGCCCGAACCCCAGCTCCAATGGCCAAACCCCTGGGGGCCCCAACACCAGCTCCAGGGGCCCAACCCCTGAGCGCCCGAACCATAGCTCCAGGGGCCTAACCCCCGGGGCCCCAACCCCAGATCCAGGGGCCCAACCCCTGAGCGCCCGAACCATAGCTCCAGGGGTCTAACCCCTGGGGCCCCAACACGAGGTCCAAGGGCCCAACCCCTGGGGGCCCCAACACCAGCTCCAGGGGCCCAATCCCTGAGCACCAGAACCATAGCTCCAGGGGTCTAAACCCTGGGGGCCCCAACACCAGCTCCAGGGACCCAGGCCCTGGGGGCCCCAACACCAGCTCCAGGGGCCCAACCCCTGAGCGCCCGAACCATAGCTCCAGGGGTCTAACCCCTGGGGGCTCCAACCCCAGATCCAGGGGCCCAACCCCTGGGGGCCCCAACACCAGCTCCAGGGGCCCAACGTCTGAGCGCCCGAACCATAGCTCCAGAGGACCAACCCCTGAGCGTCCGAACCATAGCTCCAATGGCCTAACCCCTCGGGCCCCAACACCAGCTCCAGGGGCCCAACCCCTCGGGGCCCCAACACCAGCTCCAGGGGCCCAACCCCTGAGCGCCCGAACCATATCTCCAGGGGCCTAACCCCTGGGGGCCCCATCCCCAGCTCCAGGTGCCTAACCCCTGGGGCCCCAACGCAAGCTCCAGGGGCCCAATCCCTGAGCGCCCGAAGCATAGCTCCAGGGGCCTAACCCCTAGGGGCCCCAACCCCAGCTCCAGGGGCCGAACACTTGGGGGGCCAAACACCAGCTCCAGGGACCCAACCCCTGAGCGCCCGAACCATAGCTCCAGGGGCCTAACCCCCGGGGGCGCCAACCCCAGCTCCAGGGGCCCAACCCCTGAGGCCCTTGACCCCAGTTCCAGGGGCTCAACCCCTGAGCGCCCGAACCATAGCTTCAGGGGCCCAACCCCTGAGCGCCAGAACCAGAGCGCAAGGGTCCTCACCCCTCGGGCCCCAACACCAGGTCCAGGGCTCCAAACCCTCGGGGCCCCAACACCAGCTCAAGGGGCCCAACCACGGACCGCCTGAAACATATCTCCAAGGGCCTAACACCTGGGGGCCCGAACCTCAGCTCCAATGGCCAAACCCCTGGGGGCCCCAACACCAGCTCCAGGGGCCCAACCCCTGAGCGCCCGAACCATAGCTCCAGGGGCCTAACCCCCGGGGGCCCCAACCCCAGCTCCAGGGGCCCAACCCCTGGGGGCCCTAACACCAGCTCCAGGGGCCCAACCCCTGAGCGCCCGAACCATAGCTCCAGGGGCCATACCCCGGGGGCCCCAACCCCAGCTACAGAGGCCCAACCCCTGGGGGCCCGAACAACAGCTCCAGGAGCCCAACTCCTGGGAGCCCCAACACCAGCTCCATGGGCCCAACCCCAGAGCGCCCGTACCATAGCTCCAGGGGCCCAAACCCTGAGGGCCCCAACACCAGCTAAAGGGGCCCAACCCCTGAGCGCCCGAACCATAGCTCCAGGCGTCTAACACCTGGGGGCTCCAACATCAGATCCAGGGGCCCAACCCCTGGGGGCCCCACCACCAGGTCCAGGGGCCCAACCCCTGAGCGCCCGAACCATAGCTCCAGGGGCCCAACCCCTAGCGCCTGAACCATAGCTCCAGGGGCCTAACCCCTGAGGCCAAAACACCAGCTCCAGGGGCCCAACCCCTGGGGGCCCCAACACCAGCTCCAAAGACCCAACCCCTGAGCGCCTGAACCATAGCTCCAGGGGCCTAACCCCTAGGGGCCCCAAGCCCAGCTCCAGGGGCGCAAACCCTGGGGCCCTCGACCCCAGCTCCAGGGGCCCAACCCCTGAGCGCCCAAACCCTAGCTCCAGCGGACCAACCCCTGTGCGCCCGAACCATAGCTCCAGGGGCCTAACCCCTCGGGCCCCAACACCAGATCCAGGGGCCCAACCCCTCGGGGCCCACCACCAGGTCCAGGGGCCCAACCCCTGAGCGCCCGAACCATAGCTCCAGGGGCCGAACCCCTAGCGCCCGAACCAAAGCTCCAGGGGCCTAAACCCTGAGGCCAAAACACCAGCTCCAGGGGCCCAACCCCTGGGAGCCCCAACACCAGCTCCAAAGGCCCAACCCCTGAGCGCCCGAACCATAGCTCCAGGGGCCTAACCCCTAGGGGCCCCAACCCCAGCTCCAGGAGCCCAACCTTTGGGGGCCCCAACACCAGCTCCACGGGCCCAACCCCTGAGTGCCCGAACCATAGCTCCAGGGGCCTAACCCCCGGGGGCGCCAACCCCAGCTCCAGGGGCCCAACCCCTGAGGCCCTTGACCCCAGTTCCAGGGGCTCAACCCCTGAGCGCCCGAACCATAGCTTCAGGGGCCCAACCCCTGAGCGCCAGAACCAGAGCGCAAGGGGCCTCACCCCTCGGGCCCCAACACCAGGTCCAGGGGCCCAACCTCTGAGCGCCCGAACCATAGCTCCAGAGGACCAACCCCTGAGCGCCCGAACCATAGCTCCAGGGGCCTAACCCCTCGGGCCCCAACACCAGCTCCAGGGGCCCAACCTCTGAGGCCCTTCACCCCAGTTCCAGGGGCTCAACCCCTGAGCGCCCGAACCATAGCTCCAGCGGACCAACCCCTGAGTGCCCGAACCATAGCTCCAGGGGCCCAACCCTTGGGGGCCCCAACACCAGCTCCAGGGGCCCAACCTTTGAGCGCCCGAACCATAGCTCCAGAGGACCAACCCCTGAGCGCCCGATCTATAGCTCCAGGGGCCTAACCCCTCGGGCCCCAACACCAGCTCAAGGGGCCCAACCCCTCGGGGCCCCAACACCAGCTCCAGGGGCCCAACCCCTGAGCGCCCGAACCATATCTCCAGGGGCCTAACCCCTGGGGGCCCCATCCCCAGCTCCAGGGGCCTAACCCCTGGGGCCCCAACGCCAGCTCCAGGGGCCCAACCCCTGAGCGCCCGAAGCATAGCTCCAGGGGCCTAACCGCTAGGGGCCCCAACCCCAGCTCCAGGGGCCGAACACTTGGGGAGCCAAACACCAGCTCCAGGGACCCAACCCCTGAGCACCCGAACCATAGCTCCAGGGGCCTAACCCCCGGGGGCGCCAACCCCAGCTCCAGGGGCCCAACCCCTGAGGCCCTTGACCCCAGTTCCAGGGGCTCAACCCCTGAGCACCCGAACCATAGCTTCAGGGGCCCAACCCCTGAGCGCCAGAACCAGAGCGCAAGGGGCCTCACCCCTCGGGCCCCAACACCAGGTCCAGGGCTCCAAACCCTCGGGGCCCAAACACCAGCTCAAGGGGCCCAACACTGGAGCGCCCGAAACATATCTCCAAGGGCCTAACACCTGGGGGCCCGAACCCCAGCTCCAATGGTCAAACCCCTGGGGGCCCCAACACCAGCTCCAGGGGCCCAACCCCTGAGCGCCCGAACCATAGCTCCAGGGGCCTAACCCCCGGGGGCCCCAACCCCAGATCCAGGAGCCCAACCCCTGGGGGCCCTAACACCAGCTCCAGGGGCCCAACCCCTGAGCGCCCGAACCATAGCTCCAGGGGCCTTACCCCGGGGGCCCCAACCCCAGCTACAGAGGCCCAACCCCTGGGGGCCTGAACAACAGCTCCAGGAGCCCAACTCCTGGGAGCCCCAACACCAGCTCCATGGGCCCAACCCCAGAGCGCCCGAACTATAGCTCCAGGGGCCCAAACCCTGAGGGCCCCAACACCAGCTCCAGGGGCCCAACCCCTGAGCGCCCGAACCATAGCTCCAGGCGTCTAACCCCTGGGGCCCCAACACCAGCTCCAGGGGCCCAACCCCTGGGGGCCCCAACACCAGCTCCAGGGGCCCAACCCCTGAGCGCCCGAACCATAGCTCCAGGGGCCTAACCCCTGGGGGCCCCAACCCCATATCAAGCGGCTCAACCCCTGGGGGCCCCACCACCAGGTCCAGGGGCCCAACCCCTGAGCGCCCGAACCATAGCTCCAGAGGCCCAAACCCTGAGCGCCCGAACCATAGATCCAGGGGCCTAACTCCTGGGGTCCCAACGCCAGCTCCAGTGGCCCAACCCCTGGGGGACCCAACACCAGCTACAGGGGCCCAACCCCTGAGTGTACGAACTATAGCTGCAGGGGCCCAACCCCTGGGGGCCCTAACCCCAGCTCCAGGGGCCCAACCCCTGGGGGCCCTAACACCAGCTCCAGGGGACCAACCCCTGAGCGCCCGAACCGTAGCTCCAGGGGCCTAACCCCCGGGGGCCGCAACCCCAGCTACAAAGGCCCAAACCCTGGGGGCCCCAACACCAGCTCCAGGGGCCCAATCCCAGAGTGCCCGAACCATAGCTCCAGGGGCCCAACCCCTGGGGGCCCCAACACCAGCTCCAGGGGCCCAACCCCTGAGCGCCCGAACCATAGCTCCATGGGTCTAACCCCTGGGGCCCCAACACGAGGTCCAAGGGCCCAACTCCTGGGGGCCCCAACACCAGCTCCAGGGGCCCAGCCCCTGAGCACCAGAACCATAGCTCCAGGGGTCTAAACCCTGGGGGCCCCAACACCAGCTCCAGGGACCCAGGCCCTGGGGGCCCCAACACCAGCTCCAGGGGAACAACCCCTGAGCGCCCGAACCATAGCTCCAGGGGTCTAACCCCTGGGGGCTCCAACCCCAGATCCAGGGGCCCAACCCCTGGGGGCCACAACACCAGCTCCAGGGGCCCAACGTCTTAGCGCCCGAACCATAGCTCCAGAGGACCAACCCCTGAGCGTCCGAACCATAGCTCCAGGGGCCTAACCCCTCGGGCCCCAACACCAGCTCCAGGGGCCCAACCCCTCGGGGCCCCAACACCAGTTCCAGGGGCCCAACCCCTGAGCGCCCGAACCATATCTCCAGGGGCCTAACCCCTGGGGGCCCCATCCCCAGCTCCAGGTGCCTAACCCCTGGGGCCCCAACGCCAGCTCCAGGGGCCCAACCCCTGAGCGCCCGAAGCATAGCTCCAGGGGCCTAACCCCTAGGGGCCCCAACCCCAGCTCCAGGGGCCGAACACTTGGGGGGCCAAACACCAGCTCCAGGGACCCAACCCCTGAGCGCCCGAACCATAGCTCCAGGGGCCTAACCCCCGGGGGCGCCAACCTCAGCTCCAGGGGCCCAACCCCTGAGGCCCTTGACCCCAGTTCCAGGGGCTCAACCCCTGAGTGCCCGAACCATAGCTTCAGGGGCCCAACCCCTGAGCGCCAGAACCAGAGCGCAAGGGGCCTCACCCCTCGGGCCCCAACACCAGGTCCAGGGCTCCAAACCCTTGGGGCCCAAACACCAGCTCAAAGGGCCCAACCACGGAGCGCCCGAAACATATCTCCAAGGGCCTAACACCTGGGGGCCCGAACCCCAGCTCCAATAGCCAAACCCCTGGGGGCCCCAACACCAGCTCCAGGGGCCCAACCCCTGAGCGCTCGAACCATAGCTCCAGGGGCCTAACCCCCGGGGGCCCCAACCCCAGCTCCAGGGGCCCAACCCCTGGGGGCCCTAACACCAGCTCCAGGGGCCCAACCCCTGAGCGCCCGAACCATAGCTCCAGGGGCCTTACCCCGGGGGCCCCAACCCCAGCTACAGAGGCCCAACCCCTGGGGGCCCGAACAACAGCTCCAGGAGCCCAACTCCTGGGAGCCCCAACACCAGCTCCATGGGCCCAACCCCAGAGCGCCCGTACCATAGCTCCAGGGGCCCAAACCCTGAGGGCCCAAACACCAGCTAAAGGGGCCGAACCCCTGAGCGCCCGAACCATAGCTCCAGGCGTCTAACACCTGGGGGCTCCAACATCAGATCCAGGGGCCCAACCCCTGGGGGCCCCACCACCAGGTCCAGGGGCCCAACCCCTGAGCGCCCGAACCATAGCTCCAGGGGCCCAACCCCTAGCGCCTGAACCATAGCTCCAGGGGCCTAACCCCTGAGGCCAAAACACCAGCTCCAGGGGCCCAACCCCTGGGGGCCCCAACACCAGCTCCAAAGACAAAACCCCTGAGCGCTTGAACCATAGCTCCAGGGGCCTAACCCCTAGGGGCCCCAAGCCCAGCTCCAGGGGCCCAAACCCTGGGGCCCTCGACCCCAGCTCCAGGGGCCCACCCCCTGAGCGCCCAAACCCTAGCTCTAGCGGACCAACCCCTGTGCGCCCGAACCATAGCTCCAGGGGCGTAACCCCTCGGGCCCCAACACCAGATAAAGGGGCCCAACCCCTCGGGGCCCACCAACAGGTCCAGGGGCCCAACCCCTGAGCGCCCGAACCATAGCTCCAGGGGCCGAACCCCTAGCGCCCGAACCAAAGCTCCAGGGGCCTAAACCCTGAGGCCAAAACACCAGCTCCAGGGGCCCAACCCCTGGGAGCCCCAACACCAGCTCCAAAGGCCCAACCCCTGAGCGCCCGAACCATAGCTCCAGGGGCCTAACCCCTAGGGGCCCCAACCCCAGCTCCAGGAGCCCAACCCTTGAGGGCCCCAACACCAGCTCCACGGGCCCAACCCCTGAGTGCCCGAACCATAGCTCCAGGGGCCTAACCCCCGGGGGCGCCAACCCCAGCTCCAGGGGCCCAACCCCTGAGGCCCTTGACCCCAGTTCCAGGGGCTCAACCCCTGAGCGCCCGAACCATAGCTTCAGGGGCCCAACCCCTGAGCGCCAGAACCAGAGCGCAAGGGGCCTCACCCCTCGGGCCCCAACACCAGGTCCAGGGGCCCAACCTCTGAGCGCCCGAACCATAGCTCCAGAGGACCAACCCCTGAGCGCCCGAACCATAGCTCCAGGGGCCTAACCCCTCGGGCCCCAACACCAGCTCCAGGGGCCCAATCTCTGAGGCCATTGACCCCAGTTCCAGGGGCTCAACCACTGAGCGCCCGAACCATAGCTCCAGCGGACCAACACCTGAGCGCCCGAACCATAGCTACAGCGGTCCAACCCCTGGGGCCCTCGACCCCAACTCCAGGGGCCCAAACCTTGAGCGCCCGAACCATAGCTCCAGAGGCCCAACCCCTAAGCGCCCGAACCATAGCTCCAGGTGCCTAACCCCTGGGGCCCCAACACCAGCTCCAGGGGCCCAAGCCCTGGGGGCCCCAACAACAGCTCCAGGGGCCCAACCAATGAGTGCCCGAAACATAGCTCCAGGGGCCTAACCCCTGGCGGCCCCAACTCCAGTTCCAGGGGCAATACCCCTGGGGGCCCCAAAACCAGCTTGAGGGGCCCAACCCCTGAGCACCCGAACCATAGCTCCAGGGGCCTAACCCCCGGGGGTCCCAACACCAGCTCCAGGGGCCCAACCCCTGAGCGCTAGAACCATAGCTACAGGGGCTTAACCCCTGGGGGCCCCCACCCCAGCTCCAAGGGCTCAAAAAATGAGCGCCAGAACCATAGCGCTAGGGGCCTAACCCCTGGGGGACCCAACACCAGCTCCAGGGGCCCAACCCCTGAGCGCCTGAACAATAGCTCAAGGGGCCTAACCCCTGGGGGCACCAACACCAGTTCCAGGGGCCCAACCCCTGAGCGCTAGAACCATAGCTACAGGGGCTTAACCCCTGGGGGCCCCCACCCCAGCTCCAAGGGCCCAAAACCTGAGCGCCCGAACCATAGCGCCAGGGGCCTAACCCCTGGGTCCCCAACCACAGTTCCAGGGGCCCAACCCTTGGGGGGCCCAACACTAGCTCCAGGGGCCCAACCCCTAGGGCCCTTGACCCCAGTTCCAGGGGCCAACCCCTGAGCGCCCGAACCATAGCTCCAGGGGCCCAACCCCTGATCGCCAGAACCATAGCGCCAGGGGCCTAACCCCTGGGGCCACAAAACTAGCTCTAGGGCCCCAACCCCTCGGGGCCCAAACACCAGCTCCAGTGGCCCAGACCCTGAAAGCCCGAACCATAGCTCCAGGAGCCTAACCCCCGGGGGCGCCAACCTCAGCTCCAGCGGCCCAACCCCTGGGGCCCCAACACCAGCTCCAGGGGCCCAAGCCCTGGGGTCCCCAACACCAGCTCCAGGGGCCCAACCCCTGATCGCCCGAGCCATAGCTCCAGGGGTCTAACCCCTGAAGCCCCAACACCAGGTCCAGGGGCCCAACCCCTGGGGGCCCCAACACCAGCTCCAGGGGCTCAACCCCTGAGCACCAGAACCATAGCCCCAGGGGTCTAACCCCTGGGCGTCCCAACACCAGCTCCAGGGGTCCAGCCCCTGGGGGCCCCAA